>NC_086069.1:12909917-13212947 GCF_948474715.1 Cydia amplana | reverse complement strand
GTCGATATAATTTTAACACGTCAAGCGTACATTCGAAAATAAGGCCCTAAGAGCTTCGGAAAATTATATTCATGCGTTGCGCAGTTAATGCAAGTTTGAATACACTCGTAAATAACCGCTCGTGTTTACAGCTCATAACCGACCAGTCTCAATTAGTAAGAGGTTATTACCGGCTTAGACAAGCTACTTTCAAAAACATGTCGTAAATGGATCGGATCGTGCACAGCCTTCGCCGCTCAAATTCAATCGTTACTTAATTACTTATATATGTAAAAGCCTCTAAATAGGTTCAATGAGATTCATTTGAAATTAAACTAAGGCTTCTTGAAGATTGAATAATTAACCTACATATCGTCACTACCTTGAAAAAATCTCGTATCTCACACTGCTATATACTCAAAAATCGCAGAAACTCATGCTTATATGTAGTTACATAGTTATTTTATTTTTCTCTTGATTGATAGATATGAGTTTTTTAAAAGTAGTGACGATAGGTATATATTTTTTTTGGTGAAACAGAAATCAGAACAATCTGGAATACATATATGTAAAAAATCACATGTTTAGAAGTATAAACTACAAAGTGAAAAGCACATAATTATTAAGTTTTTTTTTTTATTTATATACATAACCAATTCCACATAGCCTCTACATTTAATCAATTGTTCTTTTCTTTTGTTATTTTTTACTGAGGTGTGCCGATAAACAGTATTCTATCTATCTATTTGGTACAATTTACATCGGCACTGTATGTTTGTATGTACCATATATTATAATCATTTCTCGTAAATATTGAATCACCAAAATTGCCTATATTCGACATGCAAAACTTCCGAACACTGTTTGATAATAAAATATTGCTATAATCAGAAAAAAGCTTCTGTCATGTTCTTATATAATGTAAGTAAACTAACTAACTTACAACAAGCCAGTCACGCGAGTGGCACTCAATTATGCACAAGAGCAATAAAACTTGTGGCTATTGGGGTATATATAAATATTAAACAATGGGTTAAAAATTACTTTGGTACATTATTATTAGGTAATAACTTTTGTAGATAAGTTCCAGTCATAAAATACCGCCTCATTGAGAAGTTTAACGACGTGGTTGGTTCAGCTTGTTAAATGTCAGTCAGTCATATCTAAGAGCCGAATACATACAAAAATAATAAATGTGATATAATGTATAAAATTAGGACTATTAGATATGGGTTATAAAAATTTTGGGATTATTGTAAATTAAAATATGTATGACATTGCAATGCCCTGCCAGGGCCCATATGACTCTGAATGTACTTAGTCACTAAATTACATGGATTTAACCTTTTCGACGCCGTGTCAAACACAAAAGCTGTCTCTCAGACGCCACGTCATCGAAGTGTCAAAACTGAAATTGAACTTTATGCATATGCACCTACGTAGGTCTATGTTGCTCTGTGGTCTATGACCGATTAATACGTCTTTGGCGTTGGACCTGCGGTGCGTATATATCGGTCATTGGCGTCCAAAAGGTTAATAGTGACCCTTGCTGCAATTGTTTACTATAACTAACAGAATAAAAACACCTTTAGTTGAACATCCGTGACTGTTTTCTAATTCTTAATTTATTAAATTAGCTACAACATATAATCACAATTAGAAAATTATTTACGGTTTAATTAGCAGAGTGTTTCTATAAATTTAAAATCAATTTTCATAGAATATTGTACTAAAGTAATCGACCTCATTCGTTATATTGTACGTAATGTGATTTTAATAAGTAACTGACATTGACCTGCATTGGTTTAGCTGTTTTTATGCAGTAACCAGACGGAGTGTTAACATTTTTTATATATGCACTCGTATAAGTACGAACGAGATGCACTCAGATCATTATCAAATCAATATCATATTATTGAATGCCCTTTACACCTTCAGTCTCTAACCTTGCATCAAACAGTATTTTGTAGTTTGTAATGTAACATGTAATTTTACTAATACATACGTAGTTAAATGTAAAACGTTGAAATATGGATGTTGCATACGAACTTAACGCAACTTATTTTATCCTAGAATCGTGCTCGAGCCATTCTGCAAACTGCATCGACGTAGTTGCGGCGATGGGTTAAAATTAAAATTGCTGAAAATTAAAATTAAAATATGTATGTATATTTAAGTGCTAGAATATTTATAAGACGGGAAGATTTATTAGACTTATTAGATTTCGTAGCCGCAAGCTACGCACGCGCTACGAGATCGCTACGCGTTTTTTCTAATCGATACAAGTAACATCAACGCGTTTTTCAACCTTCATATTTTTCATAATATCCTATTCATGTTAAATCTTTGTAGAACTTAAGAAAAAAACTGCCGTTTTCGAACGTCAAGATATTCACAAGAGACGACACGTACTAGATCCATTCTAGATACGTTATAGTTTAGATTTCAACTAGTTCTCTTTTGCAGCGCAATTCGGGCAACCAATGTCACTTTTACTATAGATCGTGTTAGATATCTATTAGATGTGAATTAGATCTCTAAGTAATATCTTGTGGAAATCGTTCAAGAGTATCTCCAGAATCGCGGAAATGTCAAATTTGACAGGTTAGATCTTAAACATATCGTTATCGTATCTTGGCGATGTCTAAAAGATATCTAATAGATGTCAAAATCATAAAATACCTGCTATACTTTGTTTTCATTAAGTACATACATGCAAAAATGGCAAGGTTAACACTTGACTTGGAATTCACTTATGCACTTAGTTTAGTGTATCACTGCGCTTAAAAATTAAATCACAGGCAATAATTAGAATGGTCGGAATTGGTGCAGTTTTTGCCTTTTCCGCCAACAATGCGATTGCCACAACGATTGCGCGTGTGAGCACAGCGTGGTTTAGCAAATTTTATGAGTAATTTTCCACTATCTCTATTGTATTGACATGTTACACTTTTTTTCCTGTGATCACGTTCATTTTCATGTGTCTATTAATGGGATGTTTAACTAAAACTAACGAGTTTACTTAATTAACAATACGAGTATTGAATGTATTGATGTAACCCAAATTAGGTACCTTTGGTTGTTGCTCATTTCTGTTTTTTTATAATTTTACATTTTCGATTTTCCGCTCTTCATCATACTGACAACTTTATGAAGTACAAGACTTTATAGTTTGCCAAAATATAATGCTTCATATTTTTATTTTAAGAATGCAGTCTTTTAAAAGTTACAAAGGGCGCGATTCGGATTTTGTAATAGACATCTATTAGATATCTTTTAGACATCACCAAGATACGATAACGCTATGTTTAAGATCTAACCTGTCAAATTTGACATTTCCGCGATTCTGCCAGCCTATTATGGATAGCTTTATCCATCTTTATCCACGTGATAAAATAACTGTCACTGTTTAACACCGTGGGAAAGAAAGTGACGGACACCGTTTTATCACGCTGTCACGTAGACAAGAACGACCATCATATCCGTACTGGAGATACTCTTGAACGATTTCCACAAGATATTACATAGAGATCTAATTCACATCTAATAGATATCTAACACAATCTATCGTAAAAGTGACATTGGTTGCCTGAATTGCGCTGCAAAAGAGAACTAGTTGAAATCTAAACTATAACGTATCTAGAATGGATCTAGTACGTGTCGTCTCTTGTGAATATCTTGAAATTTGAATACGGCAGTCACTCGCAATTTTCATTGGTCGTGCACGACCTTGACTACCATTATGGGAGTGTAATTAACCATAAATAGTACATTAAAGAACGTTATTAAAAAATTTCGGGCTCCTGCCGTCGGCCTTCGTCGTGAGAGTGAAATGGAGCGCGTAATCGCAGCAATTAGCGCACTAGAGCAACGCGACCTCAGACTAATGCACTGCGATTTCGAATGACCTACCTAACTTAAACTTGAACTTATGTATTTGGTTTTGCATAGTCTAGCAAAATTTCTTACATCTGGCTGATTGAGGCCAGTTTGAGATCAAGTACAGTAAAATATCAGTGACTTGACAAGTTTACAGTTATGTCATAGTTCAAAGAGGTGGTCATGATGATCTTGCAATAGCCTAATAAGTATGTACGCAGTTACTTTTAAGCTAGTTTTATACATTAGCATCAATGAATATTTTATCGACATTTCACCAATATGACTGACCTCGTACATTTTGTACACTACAACAAAACCACGGAAGTTAAATTCTTGATATTAATTTGACACATTAATTCTACTTTAAGTAATTTCAAGACTTATCACGGAAATGTGCCCGTATTATTTATTACACCCACGATTTTTGTCGGCACATAGTTGATTTTGAAATATTTTTTTAAAACCGGCCAAGTGCGAGTCGGACTCGCGCACGGAGGGTTCTGCACCATCAACAAAAAATAGAGCAAAACAAGCAAAAAAACGGTCACCCATCCAAGTACTAACCCCGCCCGACGTTGCTTAAGGCCGTGCATCGAAAAATAACAGGATCTTAGAAAGGTGGCAGTGGCTAGCCCCGGAAACAAACAGTAGTGATTTTCGGATATATGTTTCTTGACTATATGATAAGACATTTCGTAGTAGTCGAAACACGAATGCTTAAAATTTTCTCGATAGAAAATAAATCCAAACTTACGTGTTCATTTTTCGGTTTTAGCTTCGTGCAACTAGAAAACACATCCATATCCAGCACAATCCACCTTACAGCAAAGGTTTTCATCTCGTCTTAACTTTCAAAGAACTAAATATTAACTTATTGTCCTTTACCGATGGATTTATTATCGATTTTTGATTTTATGAATTCAACAGCAAACGCCCATTTTACGCAGTTCGGTTTCTCTTTCTGTCATGCGTCAAAGTCATAAATGCATCCTTTATGCCAGTAATGTTAGATGGCCGTCGTGCCTCAAAGAGGTAAGACCTATGTCACTTCGCGCAGCGCTCCGAATTACGTAAAATTTTAATATCCAATAAACGTTGAGTCGTAACTCCATTGAGTAGTAACGGAATCGGAGGTAAACCTATGATGGTGCCTTCTTACAGGCCTATACGTTACGCATGTGTGCGTTTTTGCTTAGCTACGTCATGCTACGTCGAAATCTATACTCTTTGTCAGTTACAACGGGTTAGGAAATTTCGACAGATATTGAAATGTATCGGTAGCTGTTTGGTATTTAGCCATCAGAATCTAACCGTAACTTTTTGCTTTATTTTTGTTTGAAAATAAAATATCTATAAGAATATATTTTTTGCTTTTTTTCTATTGTAATGATAAAAATAAAACTAGTATGTTTCATGCTCAAATAATTTAAAATAATTGAATAAATATTAAAAACTAATTGATATTATTTGTTTTAATTATTATATTATTAAGTTTGTTTGAATAAAATATTTTATTTCAATAATACGAAAAGTTATTATATTTAAGTACCACTAAAAAAGGTCTCTACTTACAAAAACTCACTTGCACGGGCCGGGGTTCGAACCCGTGACCTCCGGTTTGAAAGTCGCACGCCACTACAATTTCACATAAGTAATTTACAATGACATGATACTGTGGAAAAAGTGAATATTACAATGTACTGTGTTACTATCATTTTATAGTTTATTTTGGCTTGACAAGGAGGAATGAGAAAAACGTGCAGAGCGAGAGGATTAAATCTCTCTGTCCTTTTCTTAAAGTAGCCAATCCTAATTATGACATCTGTTTTGATATTAATTCTTTGAACATAATTTGTCGATGTTCTTTTTTATATCATCGAGAAAGATTTTTATTAATAAAATGTGTTGAATTTATATGTTTTATTTATGTTTTTATGGCATAAATTTCATTACTTTTGACAAATTTTGATTGTGATGACAAACGATTTGATGTGATGTGTGAAACGAACCATGTGATCAACGATTTATCTAATAAAACTTCATTTAGTCGAAAAAAATAGTTGTCTACTACCGGGTGGAAAAAAATTATGGGCCCTGGAGGGAAAGTGCCTTAAAACCTTAAGTTTGCTCATTTTACTTAAATGAAACATTATTGTTTTTTAAAGAAACAACTGCATTCAATGATTTTTGAAGTGAAAACTTCTTTAGCGGCGCTAGGCACTTTGAGGTGGGGAAAAAATGATAAACTCGAGACAGCGTAAGGCGATCATGTGACCGTAAGGTTTAGATGGCATTTAAATCAATAAAGAAAAACTCAATGACATTACATGAAAAAGGTTATAATCTTGTACGGGCTGAAATACGAGGATCTCACAGTATTATAACTTTATATCACTCAAATATAATTCAATAAAGCTACATCTTGATGAAATCGCTAATAAAAGTGAACTCTAGTACTGGTGAATAAAACTCAAAATATCATGACCAAATATATTTAGACGCGAGGTCTGCAAGGTAACTTTACAATTTCTATTCGAATTTTAAACAATTAACGCTATAAATTTGAATTTCGAATTTTAAACAAGCTCACTGACCAGCAATTTCGGAACCAAAAGTTTTCAATAGAAAGGAGGATGGGTCAATTATACATAGTGCTGCAGACATTTTGGACTAGTCATTGAGTTTTCACTTCTGTCGGCACTCCCGGAATGCAACACGTTGTTTTTTTTTAAATTCGCTTAGTCGCGCCCGGGAATCGAACCTACTTTTTCCACACTGTATAAAAGAACACAAATGCTTTTCTTCTGGTAACTTAAATGTTCTATCTATCTTGGTGATATGTCAATGCAATCAAATAATCTGAAAAAATAATAATAACCCAATTTATGAATTCCGTTCCTTCAGAAAAATGCGAAATGTACGTACAATTTTTAGGGATATCGTACTTTTCCCAGAGACAAATTTAGTTGGCTAAGACACATTTTCACTGATTTGGGGTCTGTACTAAAAATCTAACATAATATGATAAGGACTTAATCGTTTTAAGCTCAAGAGTGAGTTTTCCTAAAGCTTTTTCTAAAAATTATGTCTTTATTAACGTTAGGAGTGCACTGCAGCATGTCAAATGTATGCCAAAATGTCAAGGGAGAGAACAATAAATTAAGTTTAAATTCCACTTCCACTCATCAGCAAAGTGATATAAGTATATCAGCAGTTAAAAGTTATTTTAGATTACAAAATTAGCGCATCATAAAAATCAAAGTGCATAGAAAAAAAGTCTCCTGAGTCATAATAAAATTGATGTCTCTTGGGTCACCAGAAAAGTCACCAGGGAGAACGATGACCCAAATCACATTTAAAAGAAAATGTAAATTTTGTGTACTACCTACGAACATTTTTCAAAAAACTATGTTTTTATAACATATTAGACCCAGGATAGATCTAATACCTCTTTTCGTACCCCGGATAAAATGGTCGGCGACTAAAAAAGTAACTGAAACGTTACGTTATTAGGTTCACGATGCCGCGTTGTACCCTTGCCTTCGTTGCGATATGTTTGGTAAGTCAGGAGACTTAAAAAATGAGCCATGATTTTGGGACATATTAACAAATATTTTTTTGAATATATATTAATTTTAGCGGACTTTAATAATTTACCAGTTAAATTAGATGTAAATACCTTTTTAGTTAATCGTTAATATGATATATTAGTAGCAGTAAAACACTTTATTGTACAAAAAGACATATAAAACATGAAAAAACACACATCCTTCGTATATGGTAGAATATATTTTTCACACTTATAAGTAAAAACCAAAACCGATACGCGATTGGGATACGCTCTTTTTGTATGGGATAAAAAAAAATTCTCCTGGGTCACCAAGAAAAATCGACATATTAAAATAATTCAGTTCGTTTTTAAGTTCTAGTCAGATTGACTTTTTGGTTATTTGAGATAAATTACAATAACGCTTAGATTTGAAAAACATGATTTTCTATTTTGTTGCGATCGACCCGGGTAATAAAAATACGGCGAATTTGAACTTTTGTTTGTTGTCGTTGTAAAATGTATTAAAAAATAATGTAGGCACCCCTGACAATTGAAATTCAAAATTATCCAGAAAAAGCGGCCAAGTGCGAGTCGGACTCGCCCATGAAGGGTTCCGTATTTAGGGGATTTATGACGTATTAAAAAAAAACTACTTACTAGATCTTGTTCAAACCAATTTTCGGTGGAAGTTTGCATGGTAATGTACATCATATATTTTTTTTAGTTTTATCATTCTCTTATTTTAGAAGTTACAGGGGGGGGGGGGACACACACATTTTACCACTTTGGAAGTGTCTCTCGCGCAAACTATTCAGTTTAGAAAAAAATGATGTTAGAAACCTCAATATCATTTTTGAAGACCTATCCATAGATACCCCACACGTATGGGTTTGATGAAAAAAAATTTTTTGAGTTTCAGTTGTTCTAAGTATGGGAAACCCCCAAAAAAAATTTTTTTTTTCTATTTTTGTGTGAAAATATAATGCGGTTCACAGAATACATCTACTTACCAAGTTTCAACAGTATAGTTCTTATAGTTTCGGAAAAAAGTGACTGTGACATACGGACGGACAGACGGACAGACAGACAGACAGACATGACGAATCTATAAGGGTTCCGTTTTTTGCCATTTGGCTACGGAACCCTAAAAATTAGTGTTTCAAAAAGGCACCCTGTATTCCTTACATACCTAAATAATCTCTTATTCAATAAAACATATAATTACTAAACACTGTGATTTATTTCAAATAAATGCAAATCGATCGGATAAAAGATATTAATACCTAAACACAACTACAACAATGAATACGAGTACAGTCAGCTGCAATAATATGTTACACACCGAAGGCCGTTTTGCGGTAGATCATGTTAGATCTTATTTGTAGAGCCATAAGAGCTTGTCACATATTTTTGCGGCCGTCGAAGAGTAACATATTATTGCAGGTGACTGTACCTATGAAAAATTCGAGGGTTAAAAAGCATTTCAACCAAAGCATTTATAATAATAACGACCATGGACGCCTGCAACCCCAGGGTTATTGTAACCCCATAACAATAAGGTTGAAATTTGCATTTAGTGACCGCAAAGTCAGGTGAGCGTAATCAAGTAAATCTGTTTTCATCATATTTTATCAAAAATAATCTCTTTTCTGTTCTTGTGCTATTTTCTTATTATCAATACTCTTAACTTATTATGCTATATACGCTGCTGCTTCTATGATGTTAACATCTTCCAAAACAACAATAAATATGCAGGTTTATGAATTAATTATTTTATTGTTTGCTATTATGAACAAGTAACAACGCCATCTGTTTCAATTTTTTCCGAATTTAATTTTCTGGCCGACCGCAGCGACCACGTATAATGGTAGTTAACTTCTGTAACGTTAGATGGTGCTAAAAGGTCACACAAACTTCACGTGCGGCGCGAATCGTTTCCATGTGTGCGTGTTAGCGGGGAGGGAAGAACTAGCGGGCGTGGTTTACGAAGCGCCAGACGCGGCTGCAGTAGGCCCTTAACTTCGGTCAAAAATCACGTTTGTTATATGAGAGCCCAACTTAAATCTTTATTTTATTCTGTTTTTAGTATTTGTTGTTATAGCGGCAACAGAAATACATCATCTGTGAAAATTTCAACTGTCTAGCTATCACGGTTCGTGAGATACAGCCTGGTGACAGACGGACGGACGGACGGATGGACAGCGGAGTCTTAGTAATAGGGTCCCGTTTTTACCCTTCGGGTACGGAACCCTAAAAATTACGTTAAAGTATGTAATGTAAACTCACAGCCAAAGTAAACTACTTTTACTGCGCTGCGTCCTTGCGCACACCTACTCAAACTACGCCGGGGCAACTTTTTGATACAGAGTATTTGACCCAATAGGTACCTACGTGAGAGAGATATATTACAAATTAAGAAAACTTTTGACTTGGCGTGACGTTGATAATTCGATAGGCTCGAAGGTTTTGTCAGTTTAGGTATCCGTAGTTTTGTATTTAAATTATTTAATAATAATATTAAAATTCATATTATGTATAAAATTACTAAAAACCATATTTCGCTAGACTCGTAGCCGCTCGTATCTTATACTTGGCTATTAACTGCGCAGAAAATATGCTTGCGACACTCTTATTCTTAGGTGGATAATACCGTCGGTAAATACATAGTCGATTTTACTATTTTAACTGTATATTCACTAAGACCATCGGTACATAGTAAATTTTACTATTTTAACTGGATATTCACTAAGAGCACACCCTATTTACTTGCTTCACAATTTTTTAAGTACTCGCTTAATAGATTATTAGCACATTACCCTAAGAAAGATTTTAGGCCTTCGCATGAACAAGTCCCTATAACATTTACCTCTGACCTGCGCTCTCGCCGAAGGCTGTACTCGCAAGGCTCAGCTAATTGCGCAACCCGTCCGGGGGACCACACTATACTGTTACGTGTACGATGCGCCTTTCTAACCGCGCTTCCTGGCAGCTATAGGAGTTCTACTTTACATTACCCTAAATACCCTTCAAGGGTCAAAACCTTTACCTACATCAACAGCATAAAACATGCTCGTATAGATTTAATGCTTCTGTATTTTATTGTATGATTAAAATAAGGCCAGTTTTACATCACAATAGGACTATATGATACTTGTATTTCGCAACGCATTCGCTCAGGCTTCCGCGGAATATAATTGCGAGAGTGTTTACGTACTTAAAGAGTTGATGGATAATTATAGCGAGGACAATGGGCCGCGCAGGTGAAGACAGGTGCGTTACGACTCGCTAAAATGACCAAACAACTACGAAAAATGACCAAATAACTATGATGACATATTAGTTGTCTTTTGTTTATTTGAGTTGTAATATGCCTACTTAAATAAACTATTTTTTTATCTTTTTTTATATCTTATGTTCAGTCATGTCGTTTTGTCAAATGTAAAGTAAGTACCTCTTACAACGTGTAAGTCTTGCGAATCGAAAAAAGCATGATCATCATGATTGGACGATTCTAAAGATTCTGTAATAATTTTGTCATCTCCCGTTCGATATTGCATATATCACTATAATTATGAAACGTGAATAAGAGTGAGCTGTGTATTACATAATGCACCGGTGCACGGATATTGGAACCGGTCATTAAAGCCTTCAGTTACCGGGTATTTTCCTCTGACTCAGTCCAGTGAAAGGACACCTTGCGACACTGTCCCGCCCTGTCCCCACTCCCGGCTTCTCTCGTCACAGCTCTATGGTTTATGATGTGACTAATTACCCGTCGAAGGTCCCTTTTGCGCAATTTTGGTCTCAAGTTCGGCGAATCGTTTTGTTTAAACTTCATTAAGGCTAAATGTTACATACTATTTAACGTCGTTTCTTGTCGAAAAACGAGTCTACTTAGTTTTATGCAATGTTGAATAGATAGACGTTCTTTTGTTAAAAAATATGTTTTATTGTTTCCGTTATGATTAAAAATCCCGTTAAGAATATCCGCTAGTCGTAATAAAACACTTGCAATATAAATACTTAATGCAAATTTTTGGCTAGCAGCACTGAACTGTACTGCCTGCTGTACGTCTAGTCTGTTGCTCAACACTGCAACTCTGCAGTTTACCGCGATAATCAATCACTCAATTGCACATTGGTTTAAAAGTCAAGTGTGCAATTCTGTTTAGTGCATCTTAATACAGTCGGTATAAATTCGAGAATTCACGACATATTTAAACTTATATTAGGTAACAGTTACTAATATATGTATATGTGTATACAACATATTACTCCATCAGACTAATGGTTATATAATAATGATTATAAAAAATTCTGATTGAATACTCATCAATTAAGTTTACTAGACTTTTATCTAAACCAGAAATCATTATTATTTTCTTTATTTATTTATCGTTTTATGTTCAGTTGTTTGTAAATAGAGGTAATCATTATTCTTACGTAACCTAAACTGTTACACTGCGATTATGTGATATTAAAATCGTTTTATTACCTGCCTCTCTAAATCTCATACTATGTATTTTATGCAGTCAAAATCATAAATAAATAAATTAAATAAATAACACTACAGGACAATAATTAGTGTTACGAGATGAATTGTGCAAAAATAACTCTTTTCTAAGAGAAAATAATGAAAATGTAATGCATACTAAGTACCACAACACAAGTCTTATTGAGCTTACTGTGGGGCTTTATTATTATTACAAAACAATAAAAATAACCTGATATATTCGATAATATTTACGAAACAGCCCTTTGGGTTTAATAAGACCACGGAACTCGTGATGCAATGAGACGTAATGTACAACTTAGGTCGTGCACTACAGAACGCTTCCCGGTGGCTGGTAACCCTGCGATCTATGAACGCCAATGCATATAAATGACACCGTAAGATTGTGAACCCGTTAGTTTATAATCTAACGTAGGTTAGGTTAGGTTAGATTATAATCTCCCTACCGTCAGTTTATAATGTAACTAGCGAGATTATAATATGACGAGTGTTTACAATTTTACGGTGACATAAATAAATTTTCGCATGGGACTCCCCTAGTTTACAGAATCAGTAATCGTTTGTTTGTTTTTTTTAAGTACGGTACTCACTTTAATATAGTCATAAAATTATAATCGTACCTATATATATGTCATCGTTTAATAGTTTGTTATTACATAGCTACATTAAATATCGAGCAAACTGCATAAACACATATGCAAGCAATGTTCTGTAACATATCTTACATAAATATGTTTTTAAGAGGAAAAGGGACGGCCGCTTCTCCATACAAACGCGAAACATAGTCCCGATTTTCCTCTCTGGATATTGACATTATCGAACATATTTTTACGTTATTTGATGTATATTAACCATAGCTATGTAGGGGCTATGTAGGAACGTTTGAGTTTATTCGAATTTTTTATTATTGTATAAATTTGGTGATAAAAACAGATTTCATACAAATTAAATACTCCTATTAACTCTTATAATAATTAAAAAATGGAAAAATAATCAAACGTAGGGGTATAGTTGTGTTGTTAATATAAAACAGATTCTGTCAAAATAATTTCAATAATGTTAATATCCAGAGAGGAAAATGAGGACTACATTTGTATTAAAAGGCGATTTCGGACGGGTCCTCCACATTCGTCTGAAATCCTATCTAAGAAACCACGCATGTGAAATGGACAAACATGATCCAGTGCATCTTCAAAGAGTGCTTGCACATTAAAACTTGCACCACAGGCGACGTCACACCACGTGCAGTGCACTTGTTATATATAAGAGCGCGCGATTCGCACGCGGACAGTGCGCGCGCTGACGGGATCTCTAGCGCATATAATTACCGTAGATACTCCTAGAGACAAATTAGAAGATCGCTAGTTGAACAATTTAATAGAAAATGTAAGTATCGAGTCATTGATTTGATGTTAATAAAGGTAAAATACGTAAATAACTGCCTGACAAATAAAGGTACTTTTATCGTAAAGGAATGGAATAAAATAAATAGGTACTTTTCTAATGCTTTAAATTTATATAATTGCGATACGATGCGTCAACCCAATCCAATCTGCTAATGAGAGTAATTGAATTATAAATTACTATTCAAGTATTCTTACTCATTTCAAATTGGTATTGCGCCAGCGTCGATCGTAGCAGGGCTACGTCGTAGCGACGAAGCGATCGTAGCAGACGTTACGCAAGGACTAATACTCATTGCCTAATAATTGAAATAAGTGATAGGTAACTCACATTTATAGACGGGTCTATCGCGAAATTTATTTTATTACCTTTTTTTACCGACGTAGCGACACAGGTTTCACTGGTCGTGGTCGCGGCTAACTGATGTCCCAGCAAAATGTCAAAACGGAGATTTGTGAAGCCTGACGAAAAGTGTATGAAAAAGTTTGGGCAAGTATCATAAAATAAATTTCGCGATAGACCCGTCCATAAATATGAGTTAATAAGTGTTCAAAACGCGAAAGTTTTCAAATATTATGTGTATAGGTAAACCGTAGGTAACGTTATAAGTTTTATAACAAATTACTCTCTAATATATACTTAGTTTATAGCCTTTCTTAACTAAAACAGTTTTATATATTTTTTTTATTTAAACGTAAATTGACAGAATTTTCATAGCAATTAAGCTAACAAAGTTTTCACAGACAATTATAAATAACGCCTAGATTAAAAGAATTATCGGAACTAAAACAGGCAGAGCAATGAAATGCAGATCACGAAAAGTAAATTCTAAACAATAGATCACATTTAACTTTCTTTTGAAATGTATACTTACATAAACAATTGTTTTATATTTATATTTAGTTTAGTGAACTAGTAACTATCTCCGTAAAAACTCAAACTCGGTATTTATAGCAATGGCGAAATCTAACGAGTTATATAATCATTAAATGTAACAGGGAAGTTTATTGCAAACAATAGATCCTTAAGATTTATCGATGGTGGCATTATAAATGATTATATAATCAGTGGGTATGCCCTACAGGGAAGCCTATTGTAGACAATAGTGTGTTGTTATGGTCATAGACCACAAATCATAGAGTGGATAGATTTGTTTACGTTTAATGCATAGGAAACAGCAGGTGTTAGAGGAAGTGCATACACAGAACTTCAAAAGGCATTAACTGGGTATAAACTCCATACGTTGTTAGTCCATGAGGCGGCTGGGTGTGGGCGTACGTCTACCTAATAGATGGGTGGTGTGCAACTGTGCAGTACCCGGGCATTACAACCCGCTGCCACTTATTAAACGGCGACATACGCAGTTAAATTAATAGTGGCATTTGTTTACACACTTACCAACGTGTAGTTAGCTGATTGTAGTAATCAAAGTTTACGCTCACTACACGATATGAATACCTTAACTATTTGAAAAGTACACTTAATGAGTTCGTAATTAACATTTTGAGAGCTACTTAATCTTTTAATCACGACTAATCTTAAATGCATAAGCTATTTTTAATTTTGATTACAACCTTGAAGACCGATCTGGCTTAGTCGGTAGTGACCCGGCCTATGAAGCCGATGGTTCCGGGTTCTAATCCCGGTAAGAGCATTTATTTACGTGTTAAGCACAGATATTTGTTCCTGAGTATGTATCATCTGAGAGCATATTAAGTTAAGCTAAATGCTTAAAGCAAGTTAAAATACATAATACTTATTTGTTATAATGGTCAAAATTACGAGTTAATTACACGTGTATAGCGGTAGAGGAAATGGACGATACCGCGAGGAAGAACCCAGTGCCACAGATCGCAATCCGAACAACAATAGGGGTGAATGCGGTTGTCGCGTGTACAACAAGTTTAAAATAATTCGCGTTTTGTTTCGTAATCATTTCCCAACCACAGAATTTAGAATCACATTCACATTCGTTTTCTAACCGTCTACTGACATTTCGCTAGGTTTTCCGTTTCCAAATATAGTTAGTACTACAATCTACACGTTATCGGAGCTAATTTCTTATTTCGCCACCGGTGCAGGCGCAGCTCAAGGTGATGCCTTTCCAACCCAGACCAATGAGTATATTAATAAACTTATAATTTCCATTTAAGCAAACGGCCAAAGAGGTTGTTGTTGTCCACTTACTCGCCTGACTCATCCGATTTGAAAAGGGTATTGCTCAATTCTCAAGTCAATAAACTTTCAGACATTGCTTATCTATAAAGGAAACTTTTAAGTAATTTCCATTCGTTTTACCTTGATACTCCAGCAACAAATTAGAAAATGAAATTTAGTAATCTATTACGAACGTTCGGGCACAAAGATTATATCGGCAAAGCAAAATATGAGCCTGCCCACGCCCAGCTGCGCATATCCTTCTGACCTGGATCGGTACCCTAACTAGTTCATATAAGTATTTATACACTATAAAAAGTACATGTTACAATCGGTATCAAGTTATAATAATTAGAATATGCGTGTCTGGTCAAGTGGTCATATGAACGAATTAAGTGATCATGTTATTCTTTTGGATTTTTTTTAGAGTAGAGACACTTTCATTCCTCACAAAAAAAATAGTGTTACATCTGCTTAATAACTGCGTTAACGTTTTAACGACAGCACAATAGATCAATCATCTCAATTGTTTCAGAAAAAACTAGTTTTTGTGGCATACGATTAGCGGAGAGTAGTCAGCCCACTAACTAGGGCTAATTGAGGCTTATTGATAGTTGATTAGCAATTGTGGACGCTATTTATAATCGAACATTGCCACGTGCAGGGTTAATACGTTAATCACTCACGAGACATCGAACAACAATAACAAAAACAAAAGAGTATTAAGAATGTAGGTAATTCAATTTAATAGGCAATCATTTAATAATTATGTTTATAATGAGACGAGATCGACAAAGAAATACGATTATATTTATTAATTTTAGACTGGATACATGACATTATGTCCGACCACATTCAAAGTATAGAGGATACGTACGATACTAATAATGTCTATATTGACATGAGTAATATTTACTAATATAGGCAGCATTTCAATTGTAATTTAATTTATTTACTTTTTACGATGTAGGTAATGAGTAGGTACTTTAGACATATGAGTTCATTATTATTTTTTTAATCTTTTATTTAACTTAGATACCTGTTGTTGTTGTTGTCAAAATATACAGACAGCAAAAAAAGCTTGTATCAAATGATTTTTAGAGAAACGAATTGTTTCAAATTTACCTAAGTTGGTATAACATATTTACAGTGATGTTATCTGCATCTTTACCAACGAACTTGCCACGCTTCAGCAGTTCGACGGAAACTGAAATATCATGTTTTGAAATCTTAATGTTGTAGTAAATTCTATAATAATGTAATTACACATTTTAAACAATGGCTTTGTTTTATACAAAGTAATGCGTGATGTTAATAGTATTAACCGATGGATCATAATAATTCAACTGTTGTGTAGAGTGTAAATTGTTGAATAATGGATACTGATGTGGTGTGACGCCACCGCGATACACTTAGACGGTTAGCCAACGCGCGTGCGTCGAATGGCACATCCGTTGACTCTTTTGTTTAACATAAACAGTGTTGAAGCGTAAGTGCCAAGTGCTTAACGGTGTCGAAACGAGTGCGGTCGCGGTACGGCACTAGTGTGGCTAGAAAAGGCGACTCATTAGCAGCACGCAAAAGTTAATTGCCTACTAGTACTAAATTCCCGAGTTATGATTATAACTATGTATACTTACGTCGATTGCCACTAAGCATAAAGCTATCGTAATAGCACAAGAACCTTTTGGATTCGCCAATATAATGTCGCGTACGATAACCATAACACGAATACATGAGAAGTAAAATAGTAAATATAAATTTGAAACTATGATTAGTTGATTCCTTGTTACAAGTTCATAAAACAATGAGCATTCACTTTGCGGCTTTGGCAAACTGTTTATGAAATATATGTAAAAAATAATAAAGGTCATCTATAGACTTTTTGACATAAGTATGCGAAAATATAATTTTTAGCACTAGCTTAATGATCAGACATAGGAATCCGTGGGGCAAATTTTCTTGACAGGTAGGGACTTCCTATATCGATAAACTCAATTATCGATGCTCGTTCTATATACTAGTTAGGGCATGCAGTACCGGTCCCGGACCAAGAATCTCATTTCCCGGTTCTGGGCATGGCCGGAACCGGGATTCCCGGTTCTCAAGGCTTCTTTTTTGATTACTTTTAAGAAATTGTTTGTGTTAGCGTACAATCTTTATGAATGACTTATTTTCATATAACTAATTCCATAAGAATTAATAAATGACTTATTTTATTATAAACAAACACTTAATTGGCGTTCCAATCTATTTTACGAAATTAACCGGCACACTTTGCCTCCGCCTGGGCCGAGCCACACGGCTGTAACGTAGTCGATGCACTCAGTACTATGACGGCACCGCCTGCCTGCACGAAGTTACTTTGTCGGGTTATTTGGGTCCCCCGTTTCATAGCACCATTATTAAATGTTATATAATGTCTCGAGCTAAAGTACTAAAACATTACTACTATTGAAATGGCAATAAATAGTCATATGATGAGAACCGGGAAGTACGGGTACCGGGTCTTCAGTACCGGTTCTTTTGACACTATAAAATTCCCGGGAGCATGCCCTAATACTAGTGATTGCCCCCAACATTGTGTGTTTTTGTAACTATTGTTTTGAAGACAAGTATGAAATTTACACATAGCATATTTTAAATAATCGCTAGGTTACCTATATAAAGGTAGGGCGTAATACTTATTGCACTATGAAATAGTCAATATTATCTCAACCTCTTTATTGATTGATTATCAATCAAAGCGAATTGAGTTATTGTTTTATTAATTTTTACACTTTTAATAAAAACATATTTTTACAAGCAAACCATTGAGTGATCACTAGTATATAGAACGAGCATCTATCCCTACCTGTCAAGAAAATTTGCCCCAGGGATTCCTATGTCTGTTAATGATATTCTAGGTACGTATTTTTAATACTTGACCTTCTAAAATTTACCTGTTTACATGTGCCCGCGTTGCAGCATATAACGTTCTGAGCCATGCAGAGGTCGCTTGCGTAACGCGCCGAGTTTGCCTGCAGCACCGACCGGCGCGCGAGCCTGCATGCGCTGCTCCCTTTGCCCTTCAAACCCTAAAGGCAAAACGAAAAGCCTCACGTTAAACTCTTCTTGTAATATGTAAAAGGAATCAAGGCAGCCATGCAATTAGAACTTATCGATCACATTATTGCGCCATAATAATAAGAATTGCAATAGTATATAAACGATCGATGGAAAAGTAAATATACAATCTCAGTCCCGACTAAGAGTCTGCATTCTCAGATGTAACAAATGACCTATAATCTCGACCACTTTATCAAGTGTGACCGTCTATCACGAATTAATATATCACTGTAATTTACCATGCCTAATAAACAATCAATAGTAATAATTCAACAGGGACAAATTAACGCAACACCACTTAAAGATTATATCCAGGGTAATTTAGCATCGAGAGTAGAACACGTTGCAAATCTCTTCCTAGATCAAGCGTTACCTAATCTGGCGTAAGATCCGCAACTCGTTGTTTCTAAACGGATAATTCTCATCCAACAATGATGTTTATACAGAATATGCGTAGGTAATGCGAGCTTTCATCTTGTTTCCCAATACCTCTAACGTGTGCATTCATCACCCGAGTGTCTGCATGTGTGCGACAGATTCGCGCTAGCTTATTTCCATGTCTCGACAGCGGTTATGTCGTGTTATTATGTCGAAATAACCCGGACCGGCTATTAGACGGGTCCAGACCCGCGCGGGTTACGAGGCCAAATTAATATCTCCATTAATCAACCGGACAAACCACCCGTTTACCCAAAACTATTGCAAAATTAAATGTTTAAAATTCACATTAGGGAAATTTTTAGTCAATTGCAACATAATCGTGGAGCAATACTTAGTAATGCTTGGTCTGGTTAATGACAACTTAAAATTCATTTCGTATCTCTACTTAAATTATTTATGCGAACGCAGCTATTACTTATTTTGTAGAAGGCTCATCTTTTTATATACATTGAGTGGATACTAATAGTCTGTGCGGAAAGAGAAGAGTCGTGGAATGTACGAGTATGGGTCCCAATACATTCCACGAATCATCTCTTTCCGAACAGACTCTAACTGCCAAATCACGCTTTAAAGTTATCAATAGGTATGTGGGTTAGTTTTAGCTGAGTCCCCTACCTATTATTTAACCTATTAGATTCTATTAGGTTAAACTGCAGAGTAAAGATGGGCTCATAAATACTAAAAAATGCTAGTCATGTTACGCGGATGTTAGAAGAGTGATGTACTAGATACCTACAAAGGATACGAACGCGGATCTACCCTAAAGGTACCTTGCTATATGCACGCAAACCTGCTATGGAGATGGTCATGCACCAATCCTTAACCATATGATTATCTCACTATGATGTACGCCCTTGTGTTAAATAGGAAAAATTAAAACAATTACTTGTTTTTAAACACGCAACTAAATAATGACTTAAAAGCACATTTAACTGGGCATGCATATCATTTACAAACGTAGAATTGCATTATGTAAGAACATTGTAAGAAGCATTATTCAATCCTACGAATCGCGTGCATTTTGCGCCCGCGGTCGCTGGCTTCAGTGCTCGGTCCACCCTAAACTATTGTTAGTGATGAATATTCATAATCTAGCACTTAGCACGCAGTCGGTGATATCTCAAAGCGAACCTCGACCTGCATTTAACAAATGGTGTTATAACTTAACTCCATAGTCATATAATCATAACTTATTAAAGAGTTGCTTAATAAGCCTTCGGCATCAGTGCCAGTGTTATTGTTGAATAACAATGCACTGTTAAAGTCCATATAAACTGTGCAGGTTTCAAATTTATAAGTATATTATTATAGTTCTTGAAAAGGCCTTCGATCATTTGTCGTGTTCAGTGACCAAGAATGAGCGGCGCACATTTAAGCCAATACGACACGTAGTGCGGGTCCGTTCACCTTGCCCATTCGACAGTTGCATTTAATATAGTAGACGGTGTAAGGTCAGGCTGGTAACCGCGCAAGCGGTCCGCCGGTGCGGGCTCACTCCACGGATGATCTTTGTCGTGTGTCGTAACTATATGATATGATCGCAGCTTGCGAACTTAAACGTGGTCGCAGAGCAATTTCAGACATTTATGGGTAATTCATGCACATTAAGTTGAGACCTACTTTAGTAAAATAATTTTGTTTGAATCCTTCTACTTACCTGTAAGCAACGTTTCGAAATGACAGTTTGTAGTGACTAATTTCATTAGTATAGCAATTACCTAAATGCGGGTCAGTGCGTGTTTTGTTAGCTGATTAAAACGATGAGCGCGATGTGCGATGTCAAAACTGAGACCTAGAGTTTTATAGCATTAATGCGTGCCTTGCCTGTACACGGCGCATTACACACAGTACACACTCACACACACATTTGCGGTACCGAGCTGGTAAATCAATTTAACATTTCTAAATTTTTTTCTCATCGTTTTCGATTGTTTTTGTTCAGACTCCTTGATTAGCACATTACACGTCGAGATTCAAGTTCTCTCGAACTAAACCGTGTTTGTCGGTCAAGGAGAAAGTAACTTTTATTGCTTATGTTATGTCACATTACACAAGTTGCCCCAAAAATACATTTATCGAGAGACACACGGACTAAACGTACGTCTTAGCAATATTAATAAAATTGTTTATATTTGCAGGTTTTGAAGGACCTGGAAAATTGATCAGCAAAGCACCGCAACGAGTGACGATATCAACACACAAGCACACACACCACCCACACAAGACCATGAGAACGTCCCTATTCCTGGCGGGTGCTTGCGCCCTGCTGCTGTCCATCAGCGCCGCGCCCGCCCCCGAACCCGCGCCAGCGCCAGCGCCAGGGCCCGACCCAGCGGCCGCCGCAGCTGCCATCAACGACAATACGCCCGAAATCATCGAGATTATTGCTCCCGCCGCCAGTGCACAGGTTAGTACTATTTTGCCACTAGTTGCCTGAAAATAGTAAAGAAATGTCATTTCCACATCCTCGCTATGTAATGGTAGAAACACACGGAGACGTTGACCTAGGACCGCGAGGCCAATTCGAACGTACATTTTGACATCTAAATAATGTCATGTTGTTATCATTTTACGTGTGCATTTCGTTCATTCAGTGAGTAGCACGGGCGAATGATAACAGAATTACAGCGTTTAGATATCAAAATGTAAGTTTGAATAGATCTCCGAGTCCTCGCTGCGCAACCGCCCGCGACGACGAACGCCGATTATTACTCGTAATGAGCGACCACCGTGAGAAGCGTATTTTTTTTTTACAAAAATCCATTATAATAATAGTGATTCAATCGAGCCAGCGTTGCAGCTTGCATGCTTGGTCATAAATCAAATCCAATTAACCCTCTGCTTATTAACTTAATTTTTTAAACAGTTTTCAGCATTTTGGCATATCAGTAAGACTGTTTATAACGATTGAACCCGATACAATGACGAAATTTTGAGATCCCATCTAGGTTCAATATTAGTCTTTAATATGGGTCTCTTCGATATCATCATAAACTGTTTTGACTGTACTTAATTACTACTTATAGCGAAGGTATTTATTGAACGCACTCGTTTGCTCTTCAGCACAGCCACATGATGTGTGCAAGCTCATCGAACTGCTGTTTTTTTTTTCTAATACTGTTAATATGTACCTACTGTATGTGTTAATCTAAATTAAATAACATTTGTATCATATACAAGACAAGTGAGCACCATCCACAGGTAAATATCTATGATAGATAAGTAAATATCTGGATATGTAGGTACCTGTGGATGTCCCTGAGTTTAATTCTAAATATATGATTCATAATTAATTGCTCTTTGTAGTCTATAAGGAAACATAGAATACATAAGCCTCTTCAGATAGAGTTAGACCAAGAAACGTCATAATTTCATACAAGTTTCACGTTTAAAACAACACTTTGCACTGCGTGTGCTATCAAAATCGTTAGCTAGCTCTAGGTACCTATATATTTAATAGTATTTATATACTAATTAGGTATTACCAACTAAATATCTCTCATAAGTCATATCTTAGACTATCTTTGTAGCTCCGCGTCGCGTGTTTGTTTAATAGCTGTCAGGCTGTCACATTCATCTTCTACAGTGAGTTTAATGACGCCACCTCACGCGCTCATTACACCGGCAATTAACCGCACTTCCTTCCGAGGAGTGTTTGCACTTTACACATTTTATTGATCGACAAAGCAACACATTTTGTTTCGCCGTCCCTGGAACATTACATGAATGTTATTGTGTTTGTTGTTGTATTTCTTTTTAGAAATATTTGGAAAACCGAGCTTTGCTCGGAACGCATATAAAAACTCAAAAATGAGCTAGATCGATTTTTCTCCCCCGAAAACCCCCATATAGCAAATTTCATCGGAATAGTTAGAGTCGTTTCCGAGATCCCCGAAATATATAAATAAATATACAAGAATTGCTTATTTAAATGTATAAGATTTAACTACAGTCCTTAATTATTGCTAATAACGTTTCAATGGTCGTATTCCAGGAGACGCTGTCGACGCTAAACCTCGGCGCGCCAGCCGCAGAGCTCAGCGAACGTAACAAGCGCACCATCGGTATCTTGCGGCAGCTCTTCCCAACGCTAACGCAGGTAACTTATTAATATTCCCGAAGAAAACTGGCACTTACAGTTCAAACTGATAATTAATATGCAAAAAATCACGTTGATTTACCCTGAATCCCCTAAAAATAAAAAGATTTTTTTTGCTGTGTTTTTATGTTTACCTTCCTGGCTTTATGTTCCAGGCGTACCTAGATTGCGCCCCACTTCTCAGGATACTATGTATAGTACCGTAGTGGGTTGTGTTCTAGATTATCGAACAGAAGGTGCAGCAGATCACTAGCGTGGTACTGCAAACGTTCGGGCCTGTGGTTTTACGCGCCTTCTTGGGCAATCGTAACGGCGGCGGTGGCGGCGGCATGGAGGGAGGCGGCGGTGGCTCCATCGAGCTCGACGATGACGACGAAGCGACGACTACAACAACAACCACTACCGCTGCTCCTGACGAGCCTGAGCGCCGACGTCGGCGCTGGGCGCTAGTCTACCGCCCGGTACGAGGGCAGGGCCACGGCATGCAACCGCGACCGATTAATATCGGAACATTTACCCGCCCTTAAACATACTAATAGCTCAAAAGCGACTGCGTGGGGAATGAAGTCGTATTAATCGGGCGCGGCGTGGTCCCGACGCATCTCCATAGCACGCGCACTAACCCCAGCCTGCCCAGGACGGCAGTGCGGGCGCGCGCAGACCGCGCGCCTTCATCGTCATCGTCATCGTCACCCATTGCATCCCCACATCATCCCCCATCACGAACATGCATGTAATATCGCATCCATTGCAGGAGGTGCCGGAGCAGCAGCAGAACTTACTATCGGGCGCCGAGTCCCAGCAAGCGGAGGTCCGGGTAGCATTCGGCGAACAACAGCAGCAGGCGCTCGAGCAGCGCTCTGACGAAGACCAACAAACTGCCGCTCAGACCAATAACGCTGCCATTGATGAAATCACGCTCGATGATGCCGACAACAGTGAAGAAAACAGAAATAAGAGGTACCATTTTCATAACCATACGAAATCATGTTGACTCCTTTAAAAAAATGCAACTGACGGACAAAAGGCAATCAATATATCTAAAAGTAAGATAAAGTATAGGTACTAAACATTTCTATCATAGCCTTTTATACTATAAATTGGCGACTAGCACTGTGCTCCCACGCGGAGTCAAAACAAAGGCAGCATACTTGAGAGCAAAGCATTATGTTTTTGCGGTGATTTTCATTTCGCACGGTCCGATTTCTCGCATAACCTGGCGGGTGATGCAGTCGCGACCAATGTCCTATCATATAAATACTTGATATTGACATTACGTGTGTAATTTTTTAGATTCCTGAGCTTCGGTGGCTCGTCGGGCGGCCCGAGCAGCGCCGCCGGCGGCTCTGGAAACTTCCTCTTCGATATCGTCAGGGTGAGTCCTGCACAATCACCATCACAATCAATAATTTCTAATTTCTTCTCTGTCATCTGAAATCTTAACTAACTTTCATAAACTCCGTTCTCAACTTATTTAACTTTCAGATACCTAATTCGTAAAACTGCCAAATTCTTTGGAAGATTTTCATTACTATAGAAAGAAAGAAAGAAAGAAAGAAAAAGCATTTATTAGCACAATAACAAACTTAAAAACTAACAACAGAGAACACAAAATGAGAGGTTGCGCTAAATGGTCCTCACTCAGCTAGGTGTCACGGTATGAGCCACATGGCACACTCCGCGACGCTGATTTTCAGTAAGGCCCAGTGGATGGACTAGGTGGCACTCAGTAATGGACACAATGTACAAAAATAAGGGAAAACTTAAGTAAAACTAAAATTAAACATTAACAATCAAATCAAATTACTCAATAGAAATTAGCCTATAAGTCTTCTGTATGTTTGTGTGTATGTATGTAAATGTCTATGTGATTGGTGTGTGTGTGTGTGTGTGTGCACGGTTGCCTAAGTGTTGCATTTTTGTTTGGCCAGTATGTACTTACGGAGGTGAAGTTTAAAGGTGGACACGGTTTTACTATAAGTACCTACCTATTTCTATCTTAACAATTTCAAACCCCGTAACTACCACTGACTCTAAATCACTAGTTACACATGTACTTACTACCCATATCTGTTTCTACATTTACACTCTCGTCACAAACTCAGCGCAACTCAAATTAGGGAAGGAATACATCAGATAGCCTATGTAGTCGATTGTATGCTATGGCGATCCACGCGGACGGCGTAAGTCGGGCACGGGACAGCTGTTAGTCGGAAGGTTGAGGGCTGAGGGTTGTTGCAGCGACCAGCAGAGGCGATGGCGCGCGCGGCGGGCTCAGCTTTTCGCCTGTTCGCTGGCACCGATTCACTCAACCTCGGCCTCACCGCCTCCCACTCCGCCACGCTGGACCCTTCACAAGTACACATACAAAAAACACAAAATGCACTCAGATAGCTTGCTCATGTGTGAGCAGACTGTAATACTAGAGTAGAAAGCACTTCGTAGTCGGCTAGTTCTATCTAGCAGAGTAGTTTGAGTTGCTGGTCGCTGATTGTCATCGTTGACCTTGTTATCGTGAATGTCGCAGTTGCCTGTAGTGTAGTCGCATGGATGGATCGCTTGACGTAGTTCTGTTGATATAACTCATTAACAACTAATTAACACATTACATATACCTCTATACCTTCCGCCTTTCCTTTTCTCCTGTTCTACATCTTCTTTTCCGTGTTTCTGGTGTCATAGAGAATATATCCTAACGCACTTTGTACGAAATCGATGCACATTCTCTAACAGTCCAGCGCAATCGATATTACGTGTCGCTTGCGCAACGGCCGCTAATACCTACTCGCTCGAGCGCGCTGCTTCCGAAGCGCCGCTCGGACGACTAACATTTCATAACTTTGCAACACGTTGCTCGTTAAAAATTTGAATAGCCAATAACATTGTGTCTGCCATCGGCTAATTATATATGCCGCAGTTGGTAAATATATCGAAGGCGTATTGCGCGAACGGCGAGCGGCGTGTCGCAAGTATACGGTTCATGCCCATTCTTAATCTGCGTGTTTATATTTTACAGCTGGTAGCCGGGTCCTCGGGTGGCTCGTCGGGCGGTGGCGAAGCTGTCGGGGGAGGCTCCGACACCGAAGGAGACGATACTGCCGCTAAGGGTGACAACCTCACCGAGGGTGTCCCCGGCCCCATCACGCGGTTGTTCATCATCGCCAACCGCGGCATCGCCAACCTGATCCAGGACCTCATCCTGAGACTGGCACAGACCTCAGAGCGAATAGTCAACTTCAAGGCGCGACTGATCACCTCCATCATCTAACCGCCTCACTCGTAGAACAATGCTAGTGTACTAGTGTAGTGCGCGAACGCCGCGCAGGGAGCCAGGGACTGACGCGCCAGGGAACGAGCGCCGCGCCCGTGCAGCGCCGGCGCCACGCTCTCTCTTTACTCCGGCGCCGGCGCCACTCCCGACCCTTGATCCCCCTAGAATAAGAAACCACCGAACCTCGAGACGATGTTTCTCAAATCCCAATAAATATGTAGATAACTTTAGCAGCTTTTAATTTTTCGAGACATGTAATAGCAGTGTAAATATGTAGGTATACATTAATGTTATGCTTTATTTCTTTTATCTATTACATATCTCGAAAAAGCTGTGATTGAAAATATTAAAAATGTGGTAACACTTTTCGAGATAGCTGACAACGGTTCATGATAATAATTATATATGAAATTGTTATTTACTTAAGTAGTAGAGAAACTTTTAGTGTGGTACATAATTCTGAAGAAAAAGTTCCTAATTGCTTCCGCAACCACTGGCGCCACCAACGTAAGGACACCCGTCCTGGAAGATGGCGCTCTTCATATTTATTACTCCGCTGCACGCTGCACCGCGTATGCGCGAGCGCTGGTTTCCTGGCTCTTAACTGTAAGTGTAGTAGATAGACGCGGTGCGCCGGCCCCCGGGGCCGCTGATCTGCTCAAGCTTTTTTTACCTAAAGTGACAATGTCCGATTCGTTTTTATGTTTGTAAATATGTATTATAGCGGAATTTGTGTAAAATAAATTTAGTTAGTTACAAAAGCGAGTTCTGTTATTTACATTATTGAAATTTTCCTAAACCCTCAGATCAGATCTAGGCGAGGAGTGACAAATGGAGGAATCTTTAGGCAAATTTTTATTCGTTTTTAGTCCCTTTATTAGGTAGGTATAAAAAATATAATGAAATAATTTTAAAACCGTAGTCTCTAAGGACAATTAGGTAGCTTTGTATCAGAATGTGTGGCTAGACTAGGCTAGACACTTATTAGCTTCCTAAATCAATGTTTTTCTTCATTAAAAACAGATCTTTATCGTAAATTTCATAAAATGTGAATACATTTTCTAGGCGAGTCGAAAAATTCAAAAAGGGTCCTGATTTGATCAGACAATTTAATCAGATTAGCGAAAAATTGTCGTCTGGACACGCCTATAAGCAATTTAAAATTCATGTCATTCTGACTGAACTAAGTACCTATTTATTAGGTATGTAGGTGCATTTAGAAGATTTTTATCGTATTTACATTATGGGCCCGATTCGGATTTTGAAATAGACATCTAATAGATATCTTTTAGACATCACCAAGATGCGATAACGATATTTTTAATATCTAACCTGTCAAATTTGACATTTCCGCGATTCTGGAGATACTCTTGAAAGATTTCCACAAGATATGACTTAGAGATCCAATTCACATCTAATAGATATCTAACACTATCTAACGTAAAAGTGACATTGGTAAAAGAGAACTAGTTAAAATCTAAACTACAACGTATCTAGAATGGATCTAGTACGTGTCGTCTCTTGTGAATATCTTGAAGTTCGAATACGGCAGTATGACTTTCATCTTCAACATGTATGGATTATTTTCGTACATTTTCAATTTATTAATGTGTACCTACGTTATCTACGCACAATGTTTTATTGTGTTAGATTTGTTAGAATGTTATAAAAACACCAACCAACTAGCAATCTTGGTTTTGTATACCAAGTCGTTTACAAACAAGCATACAGACCGCCTGATGACGCTTGCAGCTGCAGGGGAGTCACATGGCGTATACCGACCATTTACCTACTAACGCTTTAAACGCGACGGCTATTAGATAAACAAAGTCAAAGTAGAAGTAAACATAATAAAAATAATTCTAAACGTTTGCAACAACAACAAGATCACTTATACCTACTTATGAGTAATTAGTAAGGAAGGAGTCGACCAGTTTGGCGACACAGCCGATGCAGCAGCGGCGGCGCGCAGCTGCCTCACTCGCTCGCAGCACCGGCCGTGTTTCCAGCAACGAGGGACGCGGTGCACGCGGACACAGTGCGGGTACCGGCGCCGGACACCGAACCAGCAGCGGCCGCGCGGACAGCAAGCGCGGCCGGGATACTCGTATCATGTGCGACGACAGGACACTGTTGATGAATCAATGATTATTGGTATACTTATACCTACTGATCTAGCTTATTCTACAACACAAAACTTTGAGTCGTTTTCTACAATGCCAAGCATAAGAACATCGATAACGCACTTATAAAACACTTAAGAGCATAGAATTGTTTTTAAATAAAACCGCCAGCGAGAAACAACAGTGCGCTACTGCGCTACGATTTTTATATAATTACCTATTCATTAGCTGGCTGAGCCAGGTTTTTTTATTCAAAATGTTCTATAGTCATTTATTCGCATGTTTTCAACTCTTTACATTAGTTTATATTCGTGTTGTTTCCATATCCAGTGCATTTTTTAAACTTGTAAAGTTAAATAAGAAAAATGTCAAAAATAAAATTACCAAAAAACTCTTGAAAGATTTAGTGCTTCTGCCAAAAACATTAGTTACAAAATTCTCTTGAAATTTTTATAGACGTATTATGAAAAATAAAATAAATAAAATTTGTGTTGTGATCTAAAATTTTATCGTTTCATGTCATCACTCATCATTACATTTTTTTTTATAACGAGCGGGCAGTCCAAGACTCACTCATACCCCATCAAAAACCCCATGGCCGTATTTATAGTTTGTCTAGGGACTATCTCATTTCAAACATAGACAGAGAGAATTATATTATCTCTGTCTTACTCTAGTACTAGCACCCAAAAGAAAAGGATGAGTATAGTGTTTTTTGTTCTTATTTACTGACAAATTTGGTTTGACCAACTATAGTATAACCCTGGCCACACACGTACGGAATTTTCCTTCGGTTTCATGCAAAGAATATATAGCTGGTCAACCAGATCTTGTCAGTAGAAAAGGCGGAAAATTTGAAAAATGTAGGTGCGAAGGAATATCGTCTCATAGAAAATTTGAATTTCGCGCCTTTTTTTACTGACAAGATTTGGTTGACCAAGATATATAATACTCACGTTTCATGTTTCTGCGTTTAATCCTGTTAACCGAACAGTTTGAATTGTTATTACAAGTAGCAACACAGGGATAATGCAGGGATATTAACCACTCATATCGGAAACTTCAGTTTTATCTCTCCCTCTTTAAGGCTCCCAGGCTTTAAGGGTCCCAAGAGCGACAAAGAGACAAATAATCGAAATTTTGTATTACGAAGTTCAAAGTATTAGCCACCAAACATTGCAATATCATGATGTCATCAATAATGTCATGATAATGTCACATTTTGACGTTTTATGTTTGACAATAACAATAGAATAAGTTTCGTTGAGAGATTGGTCAAGCTTGACGAAAATTTATTTTCAATATAATAAGCCTAAATAATGTATTCATGTTTATAGTATAAGTCCACAGCAGCACTAAAGCCAAGAGATAAAATGGCTTTATATGAGGGCATCGCGCTCATCCAGGAGAAGCAAGCAGTAGTGCTCGATCTCAGTTCCGAGTATACGAAGTAAGTACCCCTTAAACAAGAAAAATACGCCAACAGTTTGTTATAAGGAGAATTTTCTGCCAGTGATACCGTCTGTAAGCACTAACGTGGACACTCAACTTTGCAACTAATAAAAACTTTTAACAATATAATATAATAGGTATAATAATATGTGTATAAAAAAGTTGATATCATTATATGCTCATGTGCTTAGGTTTGGTTTCACGGGCGAGGCAGCGCCTCGCTGCATCATACGCTCACAGTTCTGGAGCCCTGAGCTGCGCCGGTTCAAAAGAGTCTATGACTATGCCAATGAAGATGAGCTGTATGACAACCTGGTGCACATGCTGCATCTACTCTACTTCAGGTAAGGAATTACTTACTTAGAGTCTGTCTAAGTTAACTCGGCATCAACTATGATACAACAAAGTGCGGGAGTGTCATTATAACAATCACACTTTGTAATTAAAAATTCCATGCAGAACTGGTCAACAGACTCAAGTAATTTTTTTTTAAATGGGAAGCAGATCTGATACTATAAATCATACTATAATAAGTATTTATAGTTCCTACAATATTTAACATCAATAAACAGTAACCAAATCTATGAAAGCAGAAGAAGGTTAACATATCCTAGGGTTGTTACAGATTTATTTACTGTTAGTATTTTATAGTGCAGATACTTATGTGTTGGACATTACCTCCTTCCAACCAGGGATAGAAACTGGCGTTTTGCAAAAACTTCGAAATAACTATATATTTTAATTATTTTATTTTATACTCCAAATAATATGTGGGACTCAGTTGTGTTTTTAGGTAACAACTTCATATTATTAGATTACCCAATTTGATATTTAATAATTAACAAAGAAGGAAAAAATACCTGTTTCAATCCCATACAACAATACCCATATCCTATCCCTACTCCCAACATTAATGTGGTCGGTTTTCCCTGTCTTTAAAGCAAGAGTAAATAACTAAACTGTTGTTTTTTTTTTTTTTTTTTTTTCAAAATATGAGACATGGGTGAATTGCAGATCAGAGTGTAAATAAAAATCCGAGATTTACAGAAAGACAACACACAATTCCTCTCCAAATCTAAAATGTCTTTATTCTTAATTTGCATTTTGCACAATGTTATTCCTGTATGTAATTTATGAAAATTAGAAAGAACATTGATTTACAAAATAAAACTACAAATGACTTATAATATACATACCACGTGTCCCTAAATTCAACGATGCGCTGGCACTAGAAGATGGACCTGCTCATGACTAGAAAAAAAAAATATCTTAATTTATTATGGAATTACAAAAAAAATGAAAATCGACACCCCTAGTGGTATTTTTAACGACCACAACAACAACTACAACTTTTCAATTTTTTTTTTTTCTTTTTTTTTTTTTTCATTTTTCCTCGAGTAATCATGAGCAGGTCCCAACATCTTCTGGTGCCAGCTTATCGTTGAATTTTGGGACACATTGTATATTATGAATATCCATCGACAGACATGTGTTGGTCAACCCTAAAGAGAGGCGTGTGGTTGTGGTAGAGTCACTGCTGACTCCCACAGCTTTCCGTGAGACACTTGCCAAGGTGCTCTTCACACACTACGAGGTAAACTTCATACCATATAGCTTTTCAAAATTTATAGCAAATTTGTAGTAGAACTAATAGTAAGTAGGTTAGGTCAATGTGGTGAAGGCTGGTCAAATATTGGTTAGGAAGATTGTCAATAGCCCAAGAACTCTCATACTTGTATACATATTTTGCTCAAACGCAGTCAGAAAGCTAAAGCTTCACTCCTGCTGCTCTACCAACATTCTCTAAGTATAGGCATTCATGAAAAGTCTGAGGTTCATGAGGTACAGCCTGGTGACAGACAGACTGATGGACAGAGGAGTCTTAGTAATAGGGTCCCGTTTTTACCCTTTGGGTACGGAACCCTAAAAATCATTTGAAGTTGTTATAAAATATCTTTAACAATAATCAAACCTTAAGTTTCACTTTTGTCAATGTTATCTATTAATTAGAGGGGTTATTTAAAAGAGAGCTAAAGTACCTTACCTACACACACTTGACACACTTAAGTACCAATGTAAATTGTTTTGCGCTGCAGGTGTCTGGCGTCGCATGGGCCGATAGTCCGCGCCTGTGCGCGTTGACACTGGGTGCGCCCATAGTGCTCGTCGTCGAGATCGGCGCGCGCGAGGCCGAGGTCTGTGCAGGTTAGTAGTACTATTTTACATATTCCTCAGTTCATTGATTTGTGAGTATAAGGCGAATCATGAACTAGCTACCTCGCGAGGAAATTACTGCGCGAAGCAGCTCGGTCTGTGGAGACCTACATGGCATACGTAATAGCTAGTTCAAAGTGGAATGATACATGAATGATATATGAAGTAGGTACCTAGTGCATAAATAAAAGAATCAAATCTAAATACAAGAGTTTCTTAATATGAGCGATAATGTAACTTTTTGTGCAAAAAGATAATCACACATAAATTAATTGTCAAATTTTCAGGATTGATATCTTTTAAATAAACATGTTCTCTTTAGTCAGCCCTAAGTAAAAGGATACCAAAACGCGGGTTTTATATGTTCTTCCAGAAAAGCTTATTTTATTATTGATTTTCTAGTGGTACATGGGTCGGTGGTGTTAAAAGCACTGCAAGCAGCTCCGTTGGGTGCTTTAGCGGTGCGGGCCGAGCTCGCGCGCATCCTCGACGAGGATAACAAGACAGAATTAAACCTGGATCCGACAGTGCTCGAAGATATTGCAGGTGAGCATAAGTTTCCTACAACTTCAGTGACAATGTACTATGGTACCATCAAACTGGTCTGGAAACCGAATTTAGCCATAGAATAGCGACCCGCTCCGGCTTCTCACGTGTTACACAAAACCTTAACAAATTATACACCTAAACCTTCCTCAAGAAACACTATTGATACCTAGGTGAACACTGAAAACCGCACGAAAATTCGTTCAGTCGTTTTTGAGTTTATCGCGAACATACATACATCCTACAGACAGACGCGGCGGGGGACTTTGTTTTATAAGGTCTACTACACCTTATATTTAATTTTTTTTTTTTTTTTTTATTTATTTGGAAATTTAATTCAGGCAACAAGGCCCATATTACAAATACCTTACAGACTAACATACATATGTATTTTATAAACTTAAAACTAAACACTAGCTATTTAGTCGATAAAACGGCGTGGCTCCGTTGCATCGGCTGCTCCTGTGTCGGATTCGGCAGTTTGCCCCGGAACCTCCGAAACACGACACCCTTCGGCCAGAGATTTAAAATCATAATCACTAGATTATGATGAAATATTTGTCATGCTTTCAGTGAAAACCTGCCTAGTCACGACGCGCGATCGGGCTCTGCAGTGGGCTTCCGATTCCCCACCAACCCCAGCCAAGAGCGTGCGCTACCCGCTGCCGTCCGGCGCCGCCGTCACCGTGACCGGGCGCGCGCGCGAGCTGAGCGCCGAGCCGCTGTTCCTGCGCGACAGCGAGTACAGCTCGCTGCCCGACCTGTTGCTGCAGTGCATCATGCAGGTACAGACCCAGCTTTGCAGTTGGTGCCCCACTAATTTCGGCTAACGTTCTCTACATATATGCCGGCGTCATACTGTTACTGCGCGACAGCGAGTACAGCTCGCTGCCCGACCTGTTGCTGCAGTGCATCATGCAGGTACAGACCCAGCTTTGCAGTTGGTGCCCCACTAATTTCGGCTAACGTTCTCTACATATATGCCGGCGTCATACTGTTACTGCGCGACAGCGAGTACAGCTCGCTGTCCGACCTGCTGCTGCAGTGCATCATGCAGGTACAGACCCAGCTTTGCAGTTGGTGCCCCACTAATTTCGGCTAACGTTCTCTACATATATGCCGGCGTCATACTGTTACTGCGCGACAGCGAGTACAGCTCGCTGTCCGACCTGTTGCTGCAGTGCATCATGCAGGTACAGACCCAGCTTTGCAGTTGGTGCCCCACTAATTTCGGCTAACGTTCTCTACATATATGCCGGCGTCATACTGTTACTTCGAGACAGCGAGTACAGCTCGCTGTCCGACCTGCTGCTGCAGTGCATCATGCAGGTACAGACCCAGCTTTGCAGTTGGTGCCCCACTAATTTCGGCTAACGTTCTCTACATATATGCCGGCGTCATACTGTTACTGCGCGACAGCGAGTACAGCTCGCTGTCCGACCTGCTGCTGCAGTGCATCATGCAGGTACAGACCCAGCTTTGCAGTTGGTGCCCCACTAATTTCGGCTAACGTTCTCTACATATATGCCGGCGTCATACTGTTACTGCGCGACAGCGAGTACAGCTCGCTGCCCGACCTGTTGCTGCAGTGCATCATGCAGGTACAGACCCAGCTTTGCAGTTGGTGCCCCACTAATTTCGGCTAACGTTCTCTACATATATGCCGGCGTCATACTGTTACTTCGAGACAGCGAGTACAGCTCGCTGTCCGACCTGCTGCTGCAGTGCATCATGCAGGTACAGACCCAGCTTTGCAGTTGGTGCCCCACTAATTTCGGCTAACGTTCTCTACATATATGCCGGCGTCATACTGTTACTGCGCGACAGCGAGTACACCTCGCTGCCCGACCTGTTGCTGCAGTGCATCATGCAGGTACAGACCTGTATGATATTGAGGTTTCTAATATCATTTTTTTCTAAACTGAATAGTTTGCGCGAGAGACACTTCCAAAGTGGTAAAATGTGTGTCCCCCCCCCCCCCCGTAACTTCTAAAATAAGAGAATGATAAAACTAAAAAAAATATATGATGTACATTACCATGTAAACTTCCACCGAAAATTGGTTTGAACGAGATCTAGTAAGTAGTTTTTTTTTATACGTCATAAATCGCCTAAATACGGAACCCTTCATGGGCGAGTCCGACTCGCACTTGGCCGCTTTTTTTTTTACAAGCTTTTATTTACTTTCACCTGACCGTTGTCTGTTTGTCGGTCTGTAATCAAATCTTGCAAGTTAAATTTGATCCACTTCCCGGTTTCCGATTGAGCTGAAATTTTGCATGCATGTATAAATCGGATGACAATGCAATATTATGGTACCATCGAGCTGATCTGATGATGGAGACAGGAGGTGGCCATAGGAACTCTGTGATGAAACAACGCAACCTAATTGTGTTAGGGGTTTTTAGAATTGTCTCGATGAGTATTAGTTGTCTGTCGTAAGAAAAGTACAGTCAGCGATAAAAGCTTGTACCAAAAATGAAATATTTGCCAAAAACTTATTTTTGACGGAGTGGGAATGCATTTACGCACGGTGCGTGGGACTCGCAACGGCGGATAAGAAGCGCCTTATCCCTCTCTTGGCGAGAGGGGGGGGGGGAGAATTTGGCCCTACCCACTAAACCCACTCCGGCGTTTCACCCTCTTTGCCGTTCGTGAGGGCGCACTGGGATCGATGTCATTCCACCACGGCGCCCTCCGGCAGCCCCGGCTTATTGCCAGGGCACCCTCTCTATGCAGGGGGATCAGAAACGCTTGATCCCCCCCCCCCCCATGCAGGTATAAGCCTAGCTTTACAGATGGTGCCCCACTAACCGAAGCTAACATTCGCTACCTATATGCCGGTGATGTCATACTGTTCCTTCGAGACAGCGAGTACAGTCCTCTGCCAAATCTGTCCTCTGCAGTGCATCGTGCAAGTATAAACCCAGCTTTACAGTGCGTGTTGTCCGTTCAACCCATACTGAGATTGTGCACTTCCTACCTTCAGGCGATGCCATACTGTTCCATCGAGATAACTAGTTCCTATAGTGCCATTATGCAGGTACGAATGAAGGAGCTTGTTTCTGTGCCTTGGATGCGTGGTTGTATCGGCGCTGCCTTCACCACATGAGATGGTGGGCAAGTTGTGAGAAATTGCAATGAGGTTTAAGAATGATCTGATGATAATAACTGTGTGATCAATTGTACAGCAGAGTAAACTTACTCGCCCCAACCCAGTACTCACTATTTCAGTGGAATTGGAACTAGTTATTTTGAATCGGAACAGGGTTGCAATTGTTTTGTATCTATAGATTTTAAATCAAAAGTAATTCAACTATATTTCCTACAATACTGATTCCGATTTATATTGTTCCGATTTTTGTTGTTATTTAAAAAAACCATTTAATCCGCTACCGTATTTCCAGTGTCCCATCGACGTGCGGCGCGCCCTGGCGGACAACGTCCTGGTGTGCGGCGGCGGCGCCGCGCTGCCAGGCCTGCGCGCGCGGCTCAAGGCCGAGCTGCAGCACGCGCTCACCGACCCCGTCTACAGGTATTGTCTATGATTACCATAGAGAAAAAAATACATAGAGTGCTCACTCCATACATCAGTAATGGACGTAGTTTAGGGTAAAAGATCCAATCCACAAAAATCTGTTAGTCAAATTTGAACTTTCTGTCAAACGGAAAAGTCGTTCATTTAAATGACAAATTTTTGAGGATGGATCTTTTACGCTAAACTACGTTCAGTTCAGACTATTAATTTCAGTGTCTACATCTAGCATCGAGTAGCGGAACTATCAGTACTGCTACTTGACAATAGATGTAGCACCGACCGGAAAGTCTTATTTCAACAGCATAAGTCTTTCCGGTCGGTGCTACATCTATTGTCAAGTAGCAGTACTGATAGTTCCGCTACTCGATGCTATGCTAATAGTCTTTTTGGTACTAAAACTAATGTATGGAGTGAGCACTCTATGTATTTTTAGGGTTCCGTAGCCAAATGGCAAAAAACGGAACCCTTATAGATTCGTCATGTCTGTCTGTCTGTCTGTCCGTCTGTCTGTCCGTCCGTATGTCACAGCCACTTTTCTCCGAAACTATAAGAACTATACTGTTGAAACTTGGTAAGTAGATGTATTCTGTGAACCGCATTAAGATTTTCAGACAAAAATGGAAAAAAAACAATAAATTTTGGGGTTCCCCATACTTCGAACTGAAACTCAAAAATTTTTTTTTTCATCAAACCCATACGTGTGGGGTATCTATGGATAGGTCTTCAAAAATAATATTGAGGTTTCTAATATCATTTTTTTCTAAACTGAATAGTTTGCGCGAGAGACACTTCCAAAGTGGTAAAATGTGTGTCCCCCCCCCCTGTAACTTCTAAAATAACAGAATGATAAAACTAAAAAAAATATATGATGTACATTACCATGTAAACTTCCACCGAAAATTGGTTTGAACGAGATCTAGTTAGTAGTTTTTTTTTAATACGTCATAAATCGCCTAAATACGGAACCCTTCATGGGCGAGTCCGACTCGCACTTGGCCGCTTTTTTTCTCTATGATGATTACGCACGGTTGCAGATCGGTCGATAGAGTGGGGTAAATGTCTAACCCCTAACATTTTCCAGCGAACGCCTTCACCTGACGTCTGTAAAGTTCCACAACGCGCCCTCGCACTGGAACTGCGTGTCGTGGCTGGGCGGCGCGCTGCTGCTGGCGGGCGCGGGCGCGGGCGAGGCGGCGCGCGCGGCGCCGCGCGAGGCGTTCCTGCGCGAGCGCCGCCTGCGCGACTGGGTGTGCCTGCTCGACAACACGCCGCCGCACCATCCCGCCAGGGAACACCACCAGATCTAACGGGTTATTCCCACTAGTTACCACCAAGTTGTTACCAGTGGTAACTACTGGGAATTTTTTTCCCACCTTTTACCACTGGTAACTACTGGGAAAAATTATTCCCAGTAGTTACCACCAACTCGGTTTAGTGGTAACTACTGGGAATTTTTATTCCCAGTAGTTACCACCAAAATTTTGTTAGAGTTAAATACTAATAAAAACAGTATAAATAGTAAGAGTATAAATACAGAGTGATTTTGAATTACCTAATAAAATCACTTAAAAAATAATCTAAATGGATTATTAAATTTATTCTTAAATATATTATAGTTTTTGTACTAGTACCGGTTAAACTGTTTAACTATATTTTTGGTCACTTTTAAGGCAGTTTACTAAAACACTAATCGACTAACAATTATTTATTAAATCACTCGATATTTATACTGTTTTTATTAGTATTTAACTTTAACAAAGTTTTGGTGGTAACTACTGGGAATAAAAATTCCCAGTAGTTACCACTAAACCGAGTTGGTGGTAACTACTGGGAATAATTTTTCCCAGTAGTTACCAGTGGTAAAAGGTGGGAAAAAAATTCCCAGTAGTTACCACTGGTAACAACTTGGTGGTAACTAGTGGGAATAACCCGATCTAACGTGCCACGAATAACGCGTTGCATTAAATAACACCCTCCAGGACCACAAAGTTGAATTCCTAAAATGTTGAAATCCCAAAATGTTGACTTTGACTTGAACTTAACTAGACGGAGCCCCGCTTCGCGGCGCTCCTATTTCTAGGCGGTTTGCCCTTCGGGCATCTGAAGCTACCTAACGAACCTAACCTACCTACCTATTGATTTAGTCTGATATCAGTGATATCCGTGAAAACATTATTCAACATTTTGAGAATCAAACATTTTGGGATTTCATCATTTTAGGAATTCAACTTTGTGGTCCTGGAGGAATAACACGATCATGATTATTATCTTGGAATAACAAGGTTTACTTACAATGTTTGTCCGGGCGCTTGAAGTACCTACCTATTGATTTAGTTTGATATCAGTGATATCCGTGAAAACATTATTCAACATTTTGAGAATCCAACATTTTGGGATTTCAACATTTTAGGAATTCAACTTTGTGGTCCTGGAGGAATAACACGATCATGATTATTATCTTGGAATAACAAGGTTTACTTACAATGTTTGTCCGGGCGCTTGAAGTGAAGCAAGACCGGTCTATAGAATCCTGGTTGCCGTATAATGCCGTATACAAACTCCATACAGCCGATTAGTACTCTAGCTAATGAAATCAGACTACCATCTTGTTCTCTGTAGCTTGTCGTTCCACCATTCATAGCCCTTGGCTTTACATACAAGCAGGTTCTTCGTGCTTAGCGTCCTTACAATTATATCATAAAGCTACATAAAAATTACATTCATACATGAGTGTCTGAACTCGCCTTTTTAGACTTTTTTATTCAAGGATAATGCAACGTTAGACCATACTTGACCATAGTAAGACCTAAGTTGAATGAGATTAACATGATATCTCCTAGAGCAGTGATTCCTAACCTGGGAGTAAACTGGTATTTTACGGGGGTAAATAAGCTAACCTAATATAACAATACAACAAACGTACACGTTTTATTTTTTATTACCATTGGGAGGAGGGGTAAAATCAGGTTCCCTAGTTAGTCATAGGGGTGACCGGACTGAAAAGGTTAGGAACCACTGTCCTAGAGTAAGGACGCTAACCACGAAAAAAATCGTACATTAACCCACCTGTTCCTAGCCATTGCACGCGCGTAATTATATTGCTGTCTCGCCCACAACGCTGGCGGTCAATGACATTGTGCGAGTGGGACAGCAATTTAATTATCCGTATGCGACTAATGCGATAGAGATAAGAACAGGCGGGTCAATGTATGAAATTCTTCGTACTTAGCGTCCTCACTTTACCAGAGTTCTACTTAACGCCTGACTTATTGCACAATGCACAAGTTTAATTTACTTATAGATAATCTATTTATGGAATAAAATAATACAGTGTTTAACACGTTGACTGTTTTAATATATCTATTCTGCATTCCCGTCCTCAATTACTGAATTAGATACGGTGTGCAAAGCTTCACCAGACGAGGAAAAACTTCCCTGCTATAATTACCAGTGGTTTATAATAGGTGAAAACATGCGGAAATCGCTATTTTTAAGTCCCTGATACACGGCAAGCAGTACTGAGTATAATTTTACAACTCTGGCCACACTGGTCAAAATGCCGCTCATCATCATAGCCCCCTCCACACTCGTGCGCGAAGCCGTGAACGCGAGTGTGGAGTCGATTTACAGATCTGAAATGAAATTAAATTGAAGGACATTGCCTTTATTATTATTATTATTATTCTCGATTATTCCACTATGTATACGTGTGCACGCTAGATGAGATTGACGCCAATTATTTTTCTGATCAAATCGTCAGTTTAGTCATCCCGTCTGAATGGACCTTAAAATTGTAGCCCATAGATAGTAGGATCCCATGGTCTAATAAAACATGGTCTTCTCTTCCCAGAGTGTCACTTGCCTACGTCACAATAACATTGCCACTTTATTTCAACATAACATGTTACATGGGTACATTATATCTATGGTTAATAAGTTAATTTATTTCTTCATAATTTAATAATTTTCATTTATATGTATTTTATCTTAAATTTTACAATAACACGTCATTTTTAATTATTCGTTAGCAATATCTTCCGATTCACGAAAGAAATTTCAGACGTTCGGGTAATTCTGTTTACACTATTGGCAACACAGGATAGTGCTGTCACATTTGACAATCCGCCAACCAGGCGGAGTATATTATTATACCATGGTAGGATCCTATACATGTGCTCACAGACCATATTAAAGAGGTTAGAATGGCTATCGCGCGCAGTTAGTATCGGAACCGGTGTCGCCGCTCGTTCCTCTCCACATTTACTAACACTCGCGCAACGGTAGTAAAAACTAGCTAGCGCTTTGTGTGCGTGGTGAATGGATACGCCTCCTTTAGACAGATTTGATGTCTGGCTTCTTAATCTGAAAGTTATTGTAGCGCAAAAGGCATGTTTACTTCGTTTTTCGGTCAGCGCGGGCGAGTAGAATGTGAGCGTTTACTCAAAACCGTCGGCGACACGTACCCTGCTCGCATCGCCATTCTAACTTGTTCTGTGTATGTGCTATACGCGTGCGTTCGTTAGGGACAAAACATACGCAATGCGACATTATAGCTAGTAACAGACTATCGGACTGGACCGCGACCTTGGAGCGTCGCACCCGTAAGTGGGAGCGAGAAACATATATCTCTTTCTCGCACTCACTTATGGGTGCGACGCTCAAGGTCGCGGTCCGGTCCGATAGTTATCACTATAAGGCCAAGCACGCAACACGATTTTAATTTTTCCGACACGATTTTAGAATCGCGCGAATATCGAAGAAATATCACTGCGCGCACTGCGATGAAAAAGTCAACGATTTGTTCATTCTCAACATGGATTTCGTACCAGTCGCTTGTCATGATACGTGTCTAATATGCGATCGCTGTATGTCTTTGAGTATTTATACCACAAGGGCGATCTCCTATTTCCATAATTAAATGGTCAACATCTAGCGTCTCATCTTGAGACTCCATTGGAGAAGTAGGTTCCGAGATGTTGAGGCTTGAAGAACGAGGTCCGAGGTGCGATTTATTTAATTATCGCAGTGCGCGCGGGGCCATACAACCAACTATACAACTCCGTATGCTGCAATTCACTTTGCGACAGTCGCGTCACGAGCAGTCGCGGAAAAATGTGACAAATCACAAATTTGAAAATCGCTGCGATTTTTTTTGCCGTATATGCGTGCACTGACATATAAACACATACGTTGCATTTCTGCGACAAAATTATCGCACGACAAAAAATCGTAGTGCGTGCTTGGCCTAAGATTGGTCGAATTTATTTGTTGCCCACTGAGTATATAGCCTAAGGAGATGTGATAACGTAAACTCTTCGAACAAATTTTTTCACCACTTTTAGCGGGGGGGCAAGGTAAACACCTACAGCACACCACCAAAAGATAAGTAACTCAACAGACACAGATTTTGCTGTTGCGACAAACGCACACTACAATAAAATTCAACACATCAAAAATTACACGCACACAGACAGAGTTTTCACATAACTATGCAGCATACATACGAATATAATAGTGATGGGTCACATCTGAAGAATGAGTCAAATCAGTTTGATGAATGAACTGAATTGTCTTATACTATTTATTATAAAATTGTAAAAGTGAAAATTCTGTACATTGAAGATATTAGGTAGCCAATAAAATGATTGTTTGTATGTATGGTTGTCTGTATTTATGTGTCTTTGGGTCTTAGCCCGCACGCACAGCTAAACTGTGGAATGAACTGTCGCCCGCGGGTTTTCCGGGTTTATAGAAAACTAGCTTTTGCCCGCGGCTTCGTACGCGCAGGAGAGTTTTTTTAAATTTTGGACCCCCATTTCACCCCTTTAGGGGATGAATTTTGAAAAATCCTTTCTTAGTGGACCCCTAGACCTTATAAGGAACCTACTTGCCAAATTTGGACTTTCTAGTCCCAGCGGTTTGGGCTGGGCGTTGATTTAAGTCAGTCAGTCAGGTCTTTCACGTTTATATATATAGATTTGAATTTCGCGCCTTTTTTTACTGACATTATTTGCTTGATCAGCTATATTAAACAAACTGCAGTGCAGTTCAAATGTTGAGTCGCTTTTTTGACTTTGTCACATCCCTTAAGACCGATTCGTCCCCGTACCACTGTATTCATGTTTACATTTTTCTGTCGTATAATGTAATGGACCCTATAATGGACGTGGAACCGGTAATGGGACATAAAACCACAAATCCTCTAAAATAAGTATCTAAAAGTAGTTTATGAACACTGGCAATATTTTACCATAAATAAGAGTCATAGAGCTGTTTAAGTTTGAATTTTTATTAATTTCGGTTACTTTTTAAGAAATTGGCGTCAACCCAAAAGTTGTCGTGTCACCGAAAAATATAACTAGTAAGAATTCTTAACAACTTCGCTAAGAGAGGTGAGTTCATATATTAAATTGTAATTAATTATAACTTGGTGTAAACTAGAATGTGTTTTGTTAATTGCATTTACCATGAAATAAGGTATACAACACACTATTTTGTGTCTCTAGAGATGTATAAAAAATAATGGTATTTTGCCCAATCCCATTATAGGAGCTCTAAAACTGCATACCTCCTATGATGGGATAACTTACAATTTACATAATGATGCTTGCCATGGCGTAATTTCATGTTTAAATAATACAGAAGTAGGTATAATGTAGTTACGAACTATGTCAGGAAGTCTTCTCGGACTTCGGATATAGTATTTTATGCAACCGTTGTTTAAGAGGGGTCAAAAAAGGCGAGTGGCGTGAAGCCGAAAATTGTTAATAAAGACGCCACGAGTATTTTTTGACTCAGTTAAACAACGTTGCATACAATACTTTTTCTACGACCAAGCACTTACTTTGAAATGCAATGAAATAATAATAAGAATAGATGATGATGATTGTTTAATGTCCTAATGTGATAGGTTGTTCAGTGCGTGGGATTCTTAAGGGGAACGAAAATTTTATTATTTTTGCGCCACGACGCACGGTTTAGGAGATACAGCCTTATAAATATATATATATTTTTTTTGTTTTTTTAATATTAATTAGGGGTTTCTTACAGAGGAATGAACATTTTATTATTTTTGCGCTACGACGCACGGTTTAGGAGATGTAACCCATAAACATTTTTCTTTCTTTTTTTTTTATTTTGTTTTGTTTTTCGTGTTTTTTTAAATATTACTTTGGGGTTTCAAAGGGAAACGAAAATTTGATTATTTTTGCGCTACGACGCACGGTTTAGGAGATACAGTATTATAAAGTTTTGTTTTGTTTTTTTTTATTTTTTTTTTATAATATTAATTAGGGGTTTCTTACAGAGGAATGAACATTTTATTATTTTTGCGCTACGACGCACGGTTTAGGAGATACAGCATTATAAAGTTTTTTTTTTGTTTTTTATTTATTTCTCTTTTGTGTTTTTTTTTAAATATTAATTAGGAGTTTCTTACAGAGGAATGAACATTTTATTATTTTTGCGCTACGACGCACGGTTTAGGAGATACAGCATTATAATTTTTTTTTTGTTTTTTTTTTTATTATTTCTCTTTTGTGTTTTTTTTTATATTAATTAGGGGCTTCTTACAGAGGAATGAACATTTTAATATTTTTGCGCTACTACGCACGGTTTAGGAGATACAACCCATAAACATTTTTCTTTCTTTTTTATAATTTTTTTTTTGTTTTTCGTGTTTTTTAAATATTACTTACGGGATTCAAAGGGGAACGAAAATTTGATTATTTTTGCGCTACGACGCACGGTTTAGGAGATACAGCCCTATAAAGATGAAAACTGATGATGATGATGATGATGTGACCAAAACATGTCTATGGTTCACTCATCTGGCAGAAATGACAATTAAAATTAGGTTGGCAACAATGTATTCCATACAATATTTTTTAAGTGGTGATTACACGAAGTATCGTAAAAGTGCCAAAAAGATACTGCGTGTATGCACAAATACTTTTTTGGGGAATAGAATAAAGACTTGTCTTGACAACTATAAGAGAGGGGTTTAAAGGTGTGTGCACGACCCTTTAAATGACAAATAAAAGTACGGGAGTAGAAAAAATTAATATCGTTTTTACAAAATTTTATTTAACATGCCTGTTAGTTAGTGTGGTTCAAATCTTGGAAGTTGAATTTGAGCCACTTTCGGATTTCCGATTGAGTTGAAATTTTGGATACGTAAGCAAATCGGATGACAATGCAATATTATGATAACATGGACCTGATCTCATGATGGAGACAGGAGGTGGCCATGGGAACTCTGTAATAAACGCAACCTTATTGTGTTTGGGTTTGTTAGAATTGTCTTGATGAGTATTAGTTGGCTGTGAAAAGAAAAATACATTCTTACATAAAAGCTTATACCAAATATGACTAATAACTAGTTTTTTGCCAAAAATTTATTCCCTGTTCCAATATCTTATACTGATAGGGTATGTCCATTATAGGGGGCCCATTACTGGATCCACGTCCATTACCGGGGTACCATTACTGGAGCTTTGGTGTCCATGACTGGAGAAAAAAGGCATAGTTTTAATTTGTAAATTATGTGGAAACTAATTGCAGTATCTTTGATATAACACGCCTGAAACATAAAAGATGGATAGGATTTTCATCTTTAAACCAGGGATCGGATACCGGTATTTTTTGTATGGGAACGGAAACGGTATTTTTTCGTTCTTTGCTAATTACTTCATTTCTAATTGGGCAATCTAATAATACGAAGTCGTAACCTAAAAACACAACTGAGTCCTACATTTCGAGTATAAAATAATGCAAAAAATATGGTTATTTCTAGGTTTTTGCAAAAAACCGGTTCCGATCCCTGCTTTAAACACGCTAAGCGGTAGAACTTTTGCCGGTATCAGGGAAATATCACAAATACTCCAAATTTCCTCTTAAATGTCCCATGACTGGTGCTGTTACTATATGTATCGCAACGGTTTTTTCTTTAAATGGAGATTGTACTTCAATATACATTTATAATAGTTAGTATAAATACTTATTTATGATAGGAAACGCAATCTTGTTGCGAATTTGAGCTATCAGATCACCTTTTACACGATAATACTGAACAAGTCACCATTTTTTAAGAGAAACGTCTTGCGACACGGAACGATGCAAAATGGCGGTGAAGCGACTTCAAGTAGTTTTATATAACGTGTTTGAACAGTTGACCAATGTACTTTGCCGGAGGGGGTCGCCCGTGTATCACATCTCCTTAGGCTATATACTCAAAGGTTGCCCATCATAATCATACTAAATTTACGGTGGGGAATAAAAAAAAGTGAGACTGGGACAAGGAAAAACAATAATAGCGCTTTCGCTGCTACTCCTGAAAGATACATAAGATAAGACTATTCCGTTCGGTCATTTCCCCCCACTCCTTTAGTCGCCTGATCCAGTTATAGGCTCATTTTGTAACCACTTGTAAAAGTCCTAACACACTGCCGCACCGCACCGCAACCTTGGTGCACCGCACCCATAAGTGCGAGCGAGAAACAGATATCTCTTTCTAACGGTACGGTAGTGCGTTATGGCTATAACAGCTATAACACACTACCGCACCGTACCAACGTCACGGTGCACCGCACTCATAAGTTATCAAAATACGACGGGTATTGAATGATCTCAAACGGCTTAAAAAAACTAGACAACGTGAGCTTGTCATTCACATTGAATTGTCAATCTAAAAATAATAAAATCCTTCCGACACCGCATTTTATTACATTTCAAGAACATTTAACTTTTAAGAACAGGATGTCGGACGTAAAGATCGTCGCGGCGTCGATCGTCAGCTTCTTAAAGCAACAACTCGAAGGTTCGGAACTGAGCGCTGACAGCCGCGAGAGCGTCGAAGTCGCCGTGCAATGCATAGAGACTTCGTTCGAGCTTGGGGCAACCGATACGGCGCGTGCTGTCGACCTGCTGGCACTCGTACGTAACACGAACAGCGCGGGTGGGACCGCACCTGGACCTGTCAGTGCAGCTACCAGCGCTGTCGCTGAGCAGCTTAAGAACGAGGGTAACGAGCTGATGAAGGCGGAGAAGCACCGCGAGGCGCTGGAACGCTACTCGCGCGCCGTGGAGCTAGACCCCCGAAATGCTGTGTATTTCTGCAATCGCGCTGCCGCTCACTTCAAGCTGGGTGAGCACGAGGCGGCAGTTGCCGACTGCACCGCGGCACTCGCACTGCAACCTGACTACAGCAAAGCGCACGGCCGTCTCGGACTTGCGTTGACCGCACTCGAGCGACATCGTGAGGCGCGCCAGGCATACGCGCGCGCTGCTCAACTTGAGCCAGACAACGAGTCGTACCGCCAAAACTTGCGTCTCGCTGACGAACGGCTCGCTGCGCGTGGCGAGCGTGGGCCCGTGGACCTAGGAGGGCTACTACAAAACCCCGCTTTGCTCAATATGGCTACAGAGATGTTAGCGGATCCCAACATGCAGAATCTTATCTCTGGACTTATGAGTGGCACACAAGCGCAAGGAGGAGGAACAGGTGCAGGCGCAGCGGGTGCTGGTGGCATGAGCGCGTTGTTGGAGGCAGGGCAGGCACTGGCTCAGCACATGCAGGCAGCCAACCCCGAGCTGGTGGAGCAGCTGAGGCGCCAGGTGCGCCCTCCTGGGCCCACGCCACCACAGTGAGCAACATTACAAGCCTACACTTTGGGACTCTGAGCCAACTGTGTTTTGTCTCTCATGGACGGAATGTTGCTAGCTATGTAATCATTTTACTCTCCATTCCAATTAAATCTACATAAAAGGAAATTCTCTTGGCAGCACTGCTTTTTTTAAATTGAAATGATAAATTATAAAATTATATTTCAGTGTAAATACTTGAATGGTATTATTTTCTAGTGTAAATATGCCATTTTTCAAATTAGCCGAATTACGACCTGTTGCACCAACCACATTTAGCAGACTGATCAACGTCACTCAGCAGTCACCATGAAGCTTCCCATAAAAAAAAATTTAGCGAACACTTTAACGGTGACAGATGGTTTGGTGCAACCGAACCGTAGTTTACAGATTAAAGTCATTGCACATACATGCTTTAATTTTAATCTTAAAAATAAATGCCTAGGAAAAATTATATTGAGTAGTTTTGTTAATTTTGGCAAACATACTTTTACCATTGACTGAATACTAAAATAAAGGATCAATGACCATTTGTATAGATTTATTGGAACAAATCAATCATTATTCATCCACTCAGTATCCTGTTTGGTTATAGAATTAAGTTATTCTTACAGTTAGTTTACTTTATGGGATGTAGATTTTCTTATTTTAATCAAATTGTTTATTTGGTAAACCTACTTGATATATGCATTTACTTATAAAAAAATTATGAATGTTTTTCACAGTATCCCTGAATTGAAATTTAGATACTGTTATGTTGTTTGCAAGTGGTGGAGATATTGGAACTTGATCATAAGTTTTATGATATTGTCATATTTAAAATAAATTGCTCCAACCACAACTTAGCACAATGGCAACGAATATTTTGTCTTAAAGCTTATATGTATATAGTTACTAATTCCAAATAGTCATAGGGGTTCCAGATACATCAGTAACTGACAAATTTGAATGTTGTGTGTTACATATAGGTACTTACCCTTGTAAGACCCACCATAGAAAGTTTTCCAATTTTTATTTTGAACCTTGTTCTATAAGTAAATTGGAACGAATTTCGTTTGTTTTAAAACGCAATGAACCAATAGAAATACTACTTTATTTGTTTCACGAAAGGTTCAAATTAGATTGCAACAAATATGTACATATAGACACATGAGGTTACCTAAATTATTTTGTACTTCACATCATTATTGCATGGTGCTATTCATACTGTTGAAAACATTAACATGTAAGTACCATACTAGTAATAGACCCTTCTTTTATTCATGCATTCAACTACATTGGTAGTAATAAGAATTCAAAAGGTACCTGTGCTGTGCAGGCAGGACGCCTGTACTGTGCTGGCAAATGTGTAAATAAAATACTGAGATGTATTAAATGTGGACAAAGAGATGTATAGTCTGTGTAATTCTGTGCTAACAATTTGCCCATAAATACTGCAAAAAGTTTCCGTAACAACCTATTTCGTTCACAGCAGTGTTTTTTCCGTGTACCAATGTGATGATTCTAAAAGGACCTTCATGCACCTCATCCTAAGGTACATTTTCCTAGAGAATCACACATCATAAAGCAATATTGCTTTAATTTCGCTCATCATCTCATCTTGATCATCTTGTTTGCATAAATGTTTTGGACGCTGACTATACATATGCACAATGTTACAGCCGCCGCTGGCGCCTCCACGCGACTATTTCTAGCTAAGATATGAAATTGGTTTTGTTAATAAATTTATTTGAAAAAGTCCTGGTTTTCTTGATCATATTTGAACAGAATAACCACATTAGGCTCATTGACTTGATAAGTTTAGCAAGTGCAGTAGTTAGACTCCTTAGCCGTCTCGCAATGCCTTGTTTTATATGTATATATAGGTATTAGTTGTCTGTGGAAAGAAAAGTACAGTCAGCGATGTAAGCTTGTACCATTTCACAAAAATGTAATTTTTGCCAAAAACATAAGAGCAAGTATTGAAATATGTATTTGAAATTATCACCATCACTAGGTGGCGTTATTTAAAAGCAGCGCCATTTACAACAAGGGATAGGTTAGGTTAGTGAGAGATAACCAGGCGTGGCTCACTCCGGAATTTCGTCGCGTCGCTACAAGTACATGCGGATCACACCCATTTTGGTGTCTAGCCATAGTAGTTGCCGCGCACCGCTACGGAACGGAGGCCTGCTCGCGATTACGCCACCTAGCGGTCAGATCTGTCGTAATAAACTCGTTTTGTTAGAGTGAATCTTTTGTACCTATAGCTGGTCAAGCAAGTCTTGTCAGTAAAAAAAGGCGCGAAATTCAAATTTTCTACGGGACGATATCCCTTCGCGCCTACATTTTTCAAATTTGCCGCCCTTTTCTACTGACAAGATCTGCTTGACCAAGTATAGTACTATTATTTATTCTGTGATTTCTGTGACATCACTTATTCAGATTACTAAACTAATATTTACGTGACTCTGCAATGTTCGTGCGTGTAGGTGGTACCTATACAAGTTACCATTCGTGTACAATCTATTTATACCTAAAATCGAGGGAACGACAGGGTAGGAAAATAAAATAAGTATTAACCATTGAATTCTTATCTATTTATTACACTCTAAGTATAATTTACGATTCTTTTAATAAATTTACATATAATTATGTACACACATTAGCAAATGTAAAAACGTTCATTGCGTGCCCCGTCCAGTGTTAGCAAACTTTTTTCGAAATTAATCTCGAAACCGTGTGTTCACACGGAACGACGCACAAAATGCATTCCAAATATCTAACGCATATAAAAATCTGTACCTATTTACAAAGAGTTCCCGCGCGGCGGGCTTCATCTGCTAGAACAGAGTAGGTATAATAATTATAGAAGCTACTGCCGAGACCGGGCGAGCGAGCGGTCCCGTAGACCGCTCTCTACTTATTGTAGCAAAGGCACTGAACAATCTGAAGGTTTCATATAAATGCAATATTTTAGGTCGAGGGACTGTTATACAAAGTAGGTATGAATAATACCGATCGATTGACCTAAGCTGAGGTGAATTAAGTAAGGAGATAATGATATCTGTCTATTGTTTGTGTCTGTGTTGTGTTATCCTAAGACCTACAAAGATATACTTTCTCTTTCATTTGTCAGTTCACAACAGCTTTAGAGAATCGACATGTATAACAGTATTTACCTTAGAATGTTTAAAGAAAGGTACATATGAAAATTATTGAAATAATATTAATTACTTATTTTGTTTCTGTCCTGGTCCAGAATCACCTAATAGGAACCACTTTAGAAGTGTAATTGTTTCAATTAATGAAGAACCTAATGTAATGAAGACAAATAAAACAATAAAAAACAGGTGATTGATGAAATTAATATTATGAATTTATGAACTAATACCGGAGGATGAACGTAACTCTTAGAGCACCAACTTCACCTCGCCAAATAAATTAAGTAGTTAAACTAAACATTGGGAGCAACGATTAAGATATAAAATATGAAATACTCTCTCATGAAATTAAAATCTTATTTAAAATTTCGATAAATAATGTAGATATTGCCACGTCCTGATATAATTTAAGAAACATCCATCTCAATAGACTCCTACGATATGCTTAATGCAGTTTGTATTAGAGTACACACACAGGTGGAATAGCCACGCCGCTCTCTGCCACAGAACAAGGGTAAGGAAAGCTGCAGACAGTCACACTTCAAGCGAGTGGTAGGACACAGGGAGGTGTGGGTGCGTGACGCAGTCTGTGCGCGGCCGCAGCTATACAGACGAGTCCCTCACAACAACGATCACACACGAGCATTAGCTCGTCACGTCAATAACTAAACATACTATATTTCATCATACGTATTTTCAACGCACAAAAAATATAATCTGTTTTAACAACAATTCACAGATAAACAATCATTCGCGGTGTATTAAATAGGTTTTATTATTATGCACGAAAATCACTGCATGGAAATCGAATAGACCGATTGACGCAGTTAACCGGAGCACCCGTTAGCGGAAGAATATAAAATTGTAAAGCTTACATAATGAGCATTCCTTTACTGAAATCTTTAATTACATTAGGATACATGTAGCCTCTTTCCGCCAACGGTCGGTTTGGATTGCATCATCGGATAAATTCGATTAATCACAAGATTCCAAACGACAATGACGAAGGCAATTAAATATTAGAAATTCGTCAACTTTCGCGGGACGCCACGTGCTAATTTCTATTTAAATACTCTCTAGAACTGCCACAGGACCGTTGAATATCCGTCAGGAGGTTCAGGGAGTAACTCTACAGCAGTGGTTCCTAACCTTTTCAGTCCAGTCACCCCTATGACTAACTAGGGAACCTGATTTTACCCCTCCTCCAATGGTAATAAAAAATTTAAACGTGTACGTTTGTTGTATTGTTATATTAGGTTAGCTTATTACCCCCGTAAAATACCAGTTTTACCCCCACGGGGGTAATTACCCCCAGGTTAGGAACCACTGCTCTACAGGATAAATGGGTAGATATATTCGCCTTCGTCGCTGTCGATGGAGCGTAACTTTACCAATCCCTTGACGTCTCAGTTCCGCTTGGAGGGCGGCACTAGATGCGGCGGCAGGTCCGCGGGCAGGTCGTGCCCGTCGATCTTCACCTGGATGAGGTGCATGGCGAGGGCGAACTCCTCGTCGTCGAGGAACCCGTCCTTGTCGATGTCGGCCAGCTTCCATATCTTGCCCAGCACCGAGTTGGGCAGCTTCGACTTCACCATCTCCGTCTTGGCCGCTGGAGACAAACCGCCAGACAGCTTAGCAACTTGCTATCATCTTACTTACACTATAAAGCTTTATTGATAAAATTGCTACGTTTAGATAGGTACAGATTAAATCAGAAAAGCTGCCGTCGAAGTATATGAACATTTTGATAAGTTAATACAGATCAATCGCTTATGAATCCACCTGTAATTAAAATTGATGTTTGCGATTCATACAAATTTATGCGATTTTAAACAATTCAAAATGATTGTCGAATTTCTGGTTTAATCGGAACCAAATGGATTATTATTTCAAATAAGCAAGAAATCCATAATACTAAATCATATAAATACAAGCTTTGGATATGGAAGTTTGGGTAAAGATAAATAGGCTATGCATTTGTGAAATATTTTGAACTTTCGATAATACGAAAAGATCCTTATCTAAGGTTATTACGACATGCATTTTAAGCATTCATAACTCTGATTATTCAATTTATAGACTTAGACTTATTGATATTACAAATAAATAAAAGCGAATACCTAAGTTTAAGCTAATAATGGATAAGTGGTAGATTTCCACGTACGTTCCCACTGACGCCATTCTAAAATGTTCGGTTTGTAAACCCAAATATATTGGATTATTTAATTGGCAGCCTTAATCAGCCATATTATTATTATCCACCTACGAAATACATAATTTATAATAGACATTACAAACCTAACAACCATAATAAATCAACACATTATAGGTACTTATAAATTTAGTAACAAATGTCAATTGTTTGTCATGAAAACTAAGGACTTCATCTGACTAGTTAAGAGCCAGAGGCGTCAACGCAGCTTGAAAGTCGCTTCAGAAGTTTAACTAAATTAGAGCGAGTGAACAGCTGGTGCAGTGAAGCTATCCGCACCAGCTCCGTCTCAGGCCCGAACGCCAGCGCCTTGGACTTGTCCAGCCACGACTCGGGTGTTCTCTCCACCACAAACTCTAAATATGGCTCCCCAGTCAGCACGTAAGCCACGGACAAAAAAACAACCTCCGCTGTTATCGTTATTGTTACTATATTCAGCAGCAACAAAAATATAAACTTGACTGAGTGAAGAACTGGTCGAAAGAAATTAGATTTTTCTTCTGGTAAATCTAGATTGTAAAGTGGAGCTTCAACGCTCGAGTCATCTTCGGAGCTATCGCTAGTTGCTATTTTATCTGTGACTGGGGACTCTGGTCTACTGGGGATGTACGTGGAAGTCCTATCTACACTAACTCGGTTGGACGGTAAACTGTGGATGGAGACGGCTGAAGAGAGCCTATCGCTACTAGAGTCATCGTTCACTAAGTAATGCGCGATTAAGTTACAGTTGTGCGTGGCCACAGTTAAGGCGCCTGCTAATCTATGGAACTCCTGATTGGAGTGTTGGTTAGTGTTATTGGAAAGCGTCATGCAGAGTTCTGTGAGCAGAGAGCAATTGTGCGTGGAGGAGAGCAACGCCTGTAAGGCATCGTGTGCTCTAACCCCTGTGAGTGTGTGAGACGTACCAGCGCCTGTGACCTTGCCGTCAATGGGATTGAGTCCTCGGAACATTTCATCGTAGCGTGGTTTCTCGCGGCTGCATATCCATTCGGGGTCGCCGTGGCCCGCGTCGACACCCTCGCCGCGCCCGTAGCCGAACGGTGACACCTGGTCTTCTACGCCCTCAAACGCGCCGCCTGAAATGTGACAATGAAAATTATATACCTACAATATTCTATAACAGTATGCCTGTTGTAAGACTTCTACTTAAAGTATAATTATGTAAGTGTGTATGTTATTTGAACATCAGCTTCTAAAATTAATGAAAACACCAGCAGGAATTAATGAAGACGCCTTGACATTTAAGGAATGTTAAAGTGAGTAACATAATTTATATATAAACTTCATTTGTTTATGAAGCCGTAGTTATGTACCTAATTCATTTTTATTAAACTTAAACAGATACTTCAGAATGTTTTCAAAAGAACCGGTTGTTAATAAAACAAGTGGAACACCGTGAAAGTTAACAAAGTCCGCGTTACTTCCTCGTGCACCTGCAGGCACGTTTCAGCACCAATGCCAGATCAACAGTCAACACATATATTGTTATTATAACAAGCTGCAAATAATACAACGGAAGCGTCTGCTAACCCATAAACAACGTGACCGCATCGTCGTGCGAAAATTATTGCACCGGCGCTAACTAGCTACTAGCATATTAAGTACCACATGCGTCAGGTTCTAAGTAGGTACCTAATATCACGTATATATTTTAGCATATAAATTGGGGTTCACGAAGTAATCTGAAGACGTGTGGCAGGCAGTGAGTCAGGCAACGCAGGCAGTGAAATGAGACTAAATCCCAATTCAACGGTTACTTATGAGTAACAATATGCGGGACTCTTAAACGTACTGGCATTAATAATTTGTGGACCATCAACTCACTTTGATGCCCTAAGTTATGTAAAGAAAGTACAGATAAATGTCTATTATGCTATTAATAATGTGAATTATGTTCAGTAATACACAAAGAAGCTCTGTCAATGGAGACTCCATTGACAAAGTTAACAGACTACCTATAGTACAGTTAGATGGATACCGAAGCCATTCATAGCCTCTAATTGGCACGGAACCGGGTGCAGCTAGTGCTTTCACTACTGACAGGATTGTCGCTCTTCGATATCTGTTCAATTGGTTATATTTAGACAAAAAAAAATGCTTTAAAAACCGGTCAAGTCCGAGACTCACGCTTGACTGTACATTTCTAATAGGTTTTCTTGTCATCTATAGGTAAAGAACTATTTTGTGTATTTTTTTCAAACTGTTAAACCCAGTAGTAGGACAGACAGACGCACGAGTGATCCTATAAGGGTTCCGTTTTTTCCTTTTGAGGTACGGACCCTAAAAAATAAGAGATCTTTAAAAAAATAGCACAGTTAGTTTATAAGGAATCAGCTAATCACGACTTTCAATTGTAAGAATCGAGAGCAGCAACCCTGGGCAGCTGAGTGAGTCCGAGCAATCGTATGGGCATTATCTCGGTTCGAGCGCAAGGCCGCCCATTCATGACCCCTCTCCTCCCTCCCCAGACGGATACGATAGTTAGGGAGGCGAATAGGGGAATTTTCGGCAATACTCGAGCGTGGCAGTTTAAGATATGAGAGATACCTTAGACCTAATAGAACAACCTTGTAAAGTATTTAGCTCTATATGTAGTGACGCGCGCCTAGGATAGACGATCAGATTAGTAAAAAAAAATGGATGGTCTGAAATACTCGAGCGCGTCAGATTAAGATATTGAGGGTTGATTTTAGTGTTTAAAGACTAAATTTAACTAATCTGACGATAAGTCCTTGACGCCGCCGAGTTATAGGGTCGCGAACTTGTAAAAAAAAACGTTAATCCGGCATTCTCAAGCGCGATTTTTTTTAATTTTATTTTGAAGAATATAATCTAAAACTTACTAAAAATACAAAATCTGCCGGTTTCCGCATGACCGGAAGTGTGGAGGAGCCATTTCGTCTTCCTAAGAACGCGTTGCGGCATATAAGTCGCGAACGATACATTTTACAAAAAAAAAGTTTAAATAAACAAAAAAGGTAATTTTAATTTACACAAAAAAGGTCTCTTTACATTTTTGTCCAAATAAAAAGCGCGGCCACGGAATTTTTTGAACCAATAAACCTTTTTCGGTCAGATTAAGAGAACCCACCAACATTTTTGTCAGATTAAAAAAATATGCTTTCAGGATATCGAGATAAACCTCCCCTATGAAAATCTGACGCGCTCGAGTATTTCAAAAACCTTTTTTTTTTTTGCATTTTCAAAAATTCATCGTAACTTATCGTCACGCCGAAATCGACAGTTTTTTTAAAAGAAGCTTCTTTGGGGCCTACTTAACACCCCTTCCGAAAATCTGACGCGCTCGAGTAAATTTTTTTTTTTTGCATTTTTGACTACTTTATATGCCTACCCCCACCACGCAAACCGGCAGATTAGTATACCGTTGTTATCAGAGGCACTCGGGGCATACGTAGTATGAATATCTGACGCGCTCGAGAATGCCCAAGTAACTGTTTTTTTTAACATTTTTGAAAAACCGTACACGCCAAACCCACCGCTAAAATGGTTTTTGCCATACGAGCTTTTCTTTTCGAAATTATTTTATCTTTCGATTTTGATAGGTCTTGACGGCGCCGTTGAATTACGCCATTTAGCTACCTCGCCTCCCTAACTACGATATCTTTTTATCGGCACTTTTTATTTCATGATTGCAAGTATTGTTCTATGACTAATAGTTTTTTAATCTATTTTCTTACTCGTAATCAAAACTAAGTCAAGGATATTATATGATGTAGGGCAAAACTTCAACTGCGATTAAAAAGGCCAATTGAATCTTGCTAGCCAGTAGCCACCAAGTGCATCAAATAGCCTGTGACGTTCACTAAATAAATATCACTGTTTAATAGTCAACCTTCGTACTGGTGTAATAAATCATGCGGACGGAGAATTGAGCAAATTGGTGTTGTTGTGGATTGCATCGCCCACAGACGACAAACAAACACACACCGGGGCACACATGCAGGCACCCACCACAGGTATCAAGATTAGTCATATATAAGCCTCTCATTTGATTTGCTAATATACCTACTTATGTACGGACACAGCCATTATTTAAGTTTCCCAGAAAAAATATATTACGCGTTACGTGTCGCAATGCAAAGCGTTTGCGTCAGGGATTCCATCATAATGAGTAAATTAATGTACTTTACAAAGTACATTAATTTACTCATTATGATGGATGTTGTACACAACATATAACTAAGCATGGGCATAGGCAATGTTGTGCCCATGCAGGCCGGTCCAGTATGGAGTTGCACTAACCTTATTGCCGACTTAAGCCTATGCCGCCGGAACGTAAAGTTGCAATGTACAACTGAACAACTAAGGAGATTTTGCTTTTTGTTAACTATTTATTTAAATTTGCTTAAAACAAGTATTAGATAAATATAATATTATATGACTAACTTTAAGTATAATACGCTCTGCTGTAAAACGCTTCTATCCAACCTTATCAATGATTCATCTCTACTCAAAACGAGACAAAAACTTCCTATCGTTACACAGGCGGTAATGGAATTAGTGAAATAATAATGTCTAGTCTAGACTAAGGGTTGCGTAAACTGGGATCTAGGTTAGCCAAATGATGTCATGTAAATAGTTTATACCCTGATAACGGTTAATTAGTACCCACTGACATAGTTTTACGAGGCAGATGACTATCACATGATAGCACAGAGTAAACAAATCATTGATCAAAGTCACCATAGACTCACAACTCAATAGGTCAATACTAAACGATTAAAATAAAAAATAGCCGCAATCACTGTGTGAAACATAAATACAGCTCGTTATCGGGTTTATGGTCAATACAAAGACAAAAGCGCCAAACAGTTTGAAACCCCAAGCGATGACATAATAATCAAGTAATCTAGTTACACGATGGAGCCCGGTGAAAGTGAAGGAAGCAGAACATTTAGTGACGGATGGCGGACAAATCGATTTATGATTACATACTCGCACACGACAGCGACAGCACGGCACGCGAAGCTGAATCAACAATACGTAGTTTGTCGACCAACAATGGAGAGATCGAGCGAGCTGTGGGAAGCCTGCACCGTGAGGGTAAGGTAAGAAGAACATGTTAGCTGACGCAGACGGAGCAGTTAGCGTCGTCGGACGACACAGGGAAGGTCAGGCGACGGACAGGATACCTGTATCCTCGGCGTAAGGAGGATGCGCGTCCGCCGCCCACCGACCATGCATCGGCGCCCCGTAGTAGCCGCGCCTGCTGACCGCTTCCTGATACTCTGAGAATTGAATGCATTCATAACGACATCACACCTTCCTTCCACTTAAATATTTATTCACCCACCGTTAGTCGATATATGTATAGCAGTTTTTTAATATGAACATGGTTTAGATTACTTTTTAGAATGTGCTATGCAAACTTCCAAAAACAAACTTCTGACCAATACAGAGTCAACAATACGCCGCCGTGATAAGTTATCTTTTGCCAGCCGGCAACACGCTGGCAGTTTCAAAAGATAACTAAATAAAATGATTGTTTTCTAGTCGATTCAGTAATGATATTTCGTTCTGCGAAAAATAGTATTTTATGCAACCGTTGTTTAAGAGAGGTCAAAAAAGGGGAGTGGCGTGAGTAACAATTAGTCATGCTTGTTATGAAAAAAAAGCTGCACTTTTGGAGGAAAGCAAGCCGCTTTGCACGATGATAGTGGAGGCCCATTAAAACATTTTTTTTCGAGGAACCCGTAATTTCGTCCCTTAGAGGCCGAGGTGAAGCGAGGTCTGTTAAAAACAGAAAAAAAATCCTGCAAGTTTCACGGATCATCCAATTTCATTAAATTGGGTGTCAATTGAAAGAAAATTACATTCTTAATTATAAAAAAAATAAAAACAAAATATTATTAAAGAAAAATAGTGTGAAAAGATAGAAAACCTATTTTTTCCTTTTAAGGTTTATTTGTGCAAATAGTGTCTTCCACATTGAATAATGTTTAGAAAAAAGTACTGTACCATAAAATTAAACACATTTTTCATCATATACTGAAAACTGCATCAAAATCGGTTAAGCAGTTTATGAGATCCATGTTTCAGAAGTTGGCTTAGTATTATTTATTTATTTTATAGACCAAGAAGCATGTAAATCATAGTACATTTTAAGTATTTTGTGGGTATTTACTTTATCTATTTTTAAAATATGTGTATATATTCACAAAAAACTGGACAAGTGCGAGTCGGACTCGCGCACGAAAGGTTCCGTACCATTACGCAAAAAACGGCAAAAAAATTACGTTTGTTGTATGGGAGCCCCACTTAAATATTTATTTTATTCTATTTTTAGTATTTGTTGTTATAGCGGCAACAGAAATACATCATCTGTGAAAATTTCAACTGTCTAGCTATCACGGTTCGTGAGATACAGTCGGATGTTTACCAGTTCTGTTCCGTTTGGACAGACGGACGGACAGACGGACAGACAGACAGCGGAGTCTTAGTAATAGGGTCCCGTTTTTACCCTTTGAGTACGGAACCCTGAAAAGGTCTATTCGCCTTCATTCGTACTTAGCTCACATGGTACGCTGCACGCAACGTATGTTTGTGAAGTGCAGCTTGAGTTGAGGGAAGGTTAGTTACAAGTTTGTTCTTTAAGTACTGTAAAAAACCGTTCTGTGCTCTGCATGTGCATAATACAATTTAATAAAATGGTTTCTAGGGAACCAAATAAGCTTACTTAGGTATAAAGGCAGGAGGTACTTCAGAATGCTACTGGACGCTGGACGTGTTGGAGTCTCAGGGCCTAAATAGGGCTGACGGAAAAAGGCCAGATTGTTTGACACTGCTGAAAACGCAGCCCCGTTTGGGATGCGACGTGTGTAAGCACACTTGCCCCTTCACACCTACCACAGGGCGCGTCGGAGCAGCCGCCGAAAATACAGCAAAACTTAAACGAGCGAAATATTCTAATTTGGAGCCTGCCTACGAATTTGTACATAGGTACAGTCGACGTCAAAGATATGTTTACACTTTTGTACCTTATGCCTTTGTAATAAGGCGAAAATTGTAAACATATTTTTGACGTCGACTGTACCAGTAGCCGTAGAGACAAGCGGCTCTTAGTGTGCTGAGGCAAAAAAAACTATCAATAAGTTAGGACAATGATGCCTACGTGAAAAAAGGGGCGACCCCAGGTCCGGCGCATATTTAGTGTAAGACACGTCGTTAGCCACACAGCGAAGCAACGCGAGCAGCGTTATAGGCACAAGCTCATCGGAACCATCTACCGCAAAAGTACTGCAAGTTCCCGGCCCTAATTCTGCATCCAAAAAGGAGTCGAACAGGATGATCGACCCACTATCTCCAAAGCTGTTTACCTCTTGCCTACAGGAAATCGTCCAGAAGCTGGTGGCTAAATGGGAAACAATGGGCATTGACGTCGGCGAAATAAGGTTAAAAAACCTGCGTTCTTCCGACGGCATAGTCTTGTTTTCCCACACTGCACCTCATTTAGAGAAAATGTTAGACCTTAGACCAGCAAGTCTTGAAGTCGGATTCGAAATGAACAGGACAAAAACCCAGTTAATGGTCAATGAAGTGAAACGTATGGTCACGGTAGATGGGCAGGATATACAATTTTGTTGACGAATACACCTGCATGGGCCAGATAGAATCATTCGATAATATGCAGTCCAAGGAAATCGATCGACGCATCGAAAACGCCTGGAAGACCTTCTGGTCCACGAAGGGCCATCTTCCACTGGCATCAAAACACAAACACTTCAACATGTGTATCCTTGCTTATCCTAACAACCTACAGCACATAAACTTGGTCATTAACAGAAGCCCAATAATAGTCCCAACTCAAGAATATGACAGTACTAAAAATCGCCATGTAAATAAAACTTAGCCAAATTTGAAAACTTGAATCTCATAAACGGCTTAACCGATTTTGATGCGGTTTTCAATATACGATAAGAAATATGTTTGATTTTATCATTTAGTGCTTTTTGTAGACTTTTTTCTATATGGAACACACTATTTGCAAAAATAAAGTGTAAAAGGAAAAAATAAGTTTTCAATTTTTTATACATTATTTTTGTATTGACATATTTTGTTTTAATTTTTTTTACGATAAAGAAAGTCATTTTCTTACAATTGATACCAAATTTAACGAAATCGGATGATCCGTAAAATTTGTAGGATTTTTTTTCTGTTTATAACAGACCTCGCTTCACCTCGGCTCCTAAGGGACGAAATTACCGGTTCTTCGAAAAAAATCGTTTTATTGAGCCTCCACTATCATCGTGCAAAGCGGCTTGCTTTCCTCTCAAAATGCAGCTTTCGGGCAAAAAAGCTTCATAACCAGTAAGACTAAATTTGAGGCGAAGCCGAATAAACTCCACTTACTTTGAAATAAAATTGTAAATTTAACAAATATTTTTCATTCAAGAAGTAGCATAAATGGAGGGTACGGGCGGAAGAAGACTGAATCAAATAAAAAAAAACATGACTATGGTTCACTTATATGTCAGAGATGACATTTAATATAGGGTTGGCAACAATGTATTTCATTCAATATTATTTAAGTGGTCATCGAAGTATCCTAACCTAAAAGTGCCAAAAAGATACTACGTGTGTGCACAAATGCTTTTTTAGGGAATAGACTAAAGAGTTGTCTTGACAACTGTAAGGTAGGGTTTTAAAGGTGTGTGCAAGACTCTTTAAATTACAAATAAAAGTACGGTAGTAGAAAAAAGCTGTAACAGTGGGGCGCGCTTAAATAAGGTCAATATGAAATAATTGAACGAAGTTAGGCCGTTCATGTTACCTACTTTACTATGAATTGGTGAAAAAGGTCAACTCAAGGTAAAATTAATATCATTATTAATGCGAAAAAGATACTTGTAAAACTATAGGGGTAACCAGACCAGACCAGATAATTACTACAAATTCTTTGTTTGCCAATAAACTACGAGTACCTACATCGATTGATTGTTTGTTTACAGAAAGGTGAAAATAAATGCGAGCGGTGTCGACTTGCATACAATCACGCGCGCGGGCGCACGTCGCGCGCATTATCATACACCATCGATACAATGGCACCGTTATGTTATGTGGAGGACAGGACCATTCCGAACGAACCCACGAGTATATTGTTTGCCAAAGCATTGGGGATGACATCATGTGAGCATACTAATATTACGAATATCGCTGATAACTAGTGCTAACATAGAGATAACGTTTAGCTATTTCATTTTACGGCGAATAGAAAACTTTAGATATCACGATGAAAAAGAATACTGCATAACTTAGAAAGTGATAAAAGGCCTGCTCGTCCCTCACATTTATAAAGTAATCAACGGAATTGGAACATCAACAAAGCCAAATATGCTAATGTATGTACTTGTACTTATAGCCAAAGAGAGTAGAACAAAATACAAAAAAAAAGGTTTAAGCCATGTAAGATATGTTATAGGCTATATAGTAAGCATATTTCTTAATTGAGCATAATGTGTGAAATAAAATGTCTATAATTATTTGTGGTGTAAGTATTTGATAATTATAAAAATAGGAAAAGTAGGCTCTTGTTAATATGCGTGACGCATCCGGACCGGACCACCATGCGAGCACGTCCATTCTAAAGAAATAATATGCGCCGCGCTATCAAGAGCTGGTTCAACAGCAGCCATGCTCATCATTACGTGCATAAATCATGTGACTTGCACCATCCAACCCGTTGGCTCTCAATCTCTGCTGTACCAATCATGTCTGACGCAGTGGCAATGAATTAATATAGTCGGAACTTCGTCCGTGTAATGACTACTAAAAAAAGTGAAGGTTGGTCTCCTGAACTCACAAAAACACTGTATTGAATTCAATTTAAAGTAGGTAGGTATAAACAAAAGTACAAAAAATTGCGAACTAATATTACGCCGTTCAATAACAATTTTTCGTTTCTTCAATATAAACATAAGAGACGCCGATCGACTGTGTGAACATCTAGGTAGGTTACCGAGCAATTGAGATTCAAAGGAGCAACTTCTTCTCGCGACAAAGGGAAAGAACAATCGAGATTCAGTTCCGAGGGTGGCCACACTGGCCACAAAGCAGCACAATAGCAGCGCACGCGCATGATGTCACAGCGGACGCGGGAACAATGCCGCCCACAATTAACTAATCGACCGAAATCGAGCGATTATATTGCAGCAGTGGAATTGGAGCGTCTATTGATCGCATAGTGGTAATAGTTCCTCATTTAGTGGGCGTCTTGGGAATCGTCGAGTATCCGCCGGCGAGAAACGCCAATGAGTAAAGCCAATCCAATCGCCAATTTTACTTCCTTGTTTTTGATAGGTAGCAGAGTAATGCGGTCGTTGAGGGCGAAGACGTTCAGCGTACACAACTACACACGCGTACGTTGTTGTTGTTGCCGAAATCGAACAGTCTACGTGAGCAACAAATTAGTGATATCGGCCATCTCGCTTAATTAAAGTAATGGTTCAAAAGCAATAATAAAATTATCCTTTCAAGTTATCTATTTTAGGAATGTACGTTTTTCGTTTGATACCCTGTCATAACAACTCATGTGTCACCTCACCTGGCATTTGCTAAACGCCGCAACAGTTTTACAAATTGTCGGTATGCAGGTATGCACCTCGGAAACTCGGAATTTGGTGAACGGATGCAAGTACGCGAAACCACTATAAGCGCGCTCTCCGAGGACTCATAACTGTCAAAGTTTTCTAATTCACAGCTAAATTGGATTAAGTAACAGAGCTTTTAATAGCGAGAAGGGAGTGAAAATACACTGTCAAAGTGGCATGATGAGGCCGCAGCCGCGCGACCGCCGTCACGGGCGCGGGCGACGGCGCAGGAAGCGCTGCGCTGCAATGGTTTGCGACACTGCACCGATCGATCCGATACCAGAATTATTTTTGTATCAGACGATCTAGATTCTAGAATGCTAGTATGCAGGTATGCACCTCGGAAACTCGGAATTTGGTGAACGGATGCAAGTCCGCGAAATCACTATAAGCGCGCTTTCCGAGGACTCATAACTGTCACAGTTTTCTAATTCACAGCTATATTGGATTAACAGAGCTTTTAATAGCTAGGAGGGAGTGAAAATACACTGTCAGAGTGGCGTGATGAGGCCGTGGCCGCACGACCGCCGTCACGGGCGACGGCGCAGGAAGCGCTGCGCTGCAATGGTTTGCGACACTGCACCGATCGATCCGATACCAGAATAATTTTTGTATCAGACGATCTAGAATGGATTTCATTGTTATTTCATCGCATGGCGTAACGAGTTTCACTCGTGGATACGATTTTTAACAAATAACGCAACTTTGTAGGTATAACTTTGCAACTTTGCAATTTCTTTGCAATATGTCCTAAAGTAACTTGTCGTGATATGACACTTAAGAAATTTTGTGTTTATGGTCGAGAGAGAACTGTGTACGACTTTAACTGCGCACTGTACTGTGTTGTACATGAATGAACCTACACGCTGTAGGTACCTACGCTGTAAAATATGTGCCGTGCATGCAAGGCGGTCAAAGACCTTTTTTCACGCTACAATTACAAGTAAATATTATATGATCCAGCTAGTGGATTGATATACTGGTGACATTAAGAGCAGTCCCAGGCCTCTACAGGCATTAGTCACCCTTCTCTGCCCACTAAACCGTATGCATTAAACATGTGATAATTATCGCCCCAGCCAAGCCACGTTGCAAGTTTTATTGTACGTAGCATAGTACGACGTACGACGAACGAATTGAAAACGCTTAAGAGTAAGAATAAGAACAAAGAGATAGCTATAGAGTTGCGCCATTGAAAGCAGACAATACTTATACAAATAGCTTAATAGGCGAAACAAATTCGGGCCGAAATTTAAACACTATGCGAATGACATCTATTAGGCTGACTGTACAGACAGTACCAAGAATTGGATGTGTCATCAAACACAATTTGATTGTCATGTCAGTCAGCCTAATAGATGTCACAAATTATCCCATTCAATAATAACAAAAGCATGTTGTTCCGGCGTGTTAATACACTTGTACAATAGACTATCAGAGGCATCGGCGTGCGCGCACAGTGCGGCGAAAGTGCCCGTTGCGCTCCCATTAGCAGGGCGGAACCAGTAGCACCCTGCATTATGGAGCCTTGACATTCACATTACGTTACGCGAAATAGTTTCCAACATAGGTAATTGTTTCATTGTAATGACATAATAGGAAGGATATGAAGACGACATTTAGATATCCAGCTTACGGGAATCGAGAAATAACACAATCACAATTATCATATCCGTATGATTGTGCAGATATTTTGCAAATGAAAACATTTTGGCTTAATTTTCCTTGACACTCACAGCGAGTTGGACGCCTCGCGCGAACAATACCTACAACACGACAGCGCAGATAAGCCACCATCCGATCGATAACATTCGATAAAATTAACAATTTTCAAAGAACAGGGCCAAGGCACTCGACGAAACGGATGAGGCGAATTGATATGATTAACGCAATTTATTGTTGGACTTTTACACGTTCACGTGAATCACATTATTGGATTGTGATATGAGTCAGAACTACTTATTATCTAGAAAATCCAAAAAAATAAAGCTTTAATACTCACATTGTATTATACTTATACTAATATGATTATGATTTGAACATTGCTAGTGTAAGTAACAAAATCAGTTAAAAAGTTTATCAAATCAAATCGATAGTTTTTAGGCTTTTGATACAAGATTAGAATTTCCGATGTAATAAAAGTAAAGAAAATTTATATGATAGACCATATACAGTCATACATGCCTTAAAAAGTTGTTTTCAAAGTTTTGGTTGCTTGTGTTGAGCTGTTGACACACGCAACGGGAAAACACGGTACAGTTGAGGATAAACTACATACGTAGGTAGTTCCTACATCCTACGTTGTACTAGAACGTACATAATGATGGAATAACGTAGGATGAATTTATTTAAGAAGGTATTTATGCTGTAGCCCTAGTCAAAAGGGGTACGTCTTGTGCGACTCAGGTGAAACAGAGAGAAACTCAGTAGACTGAAATAGATTGAGTAATTTGATTTGTTCCCAAAGTTGTGCTCAGTACAGGTACAGTATCGTTAAAAACTACATATTCATTCCAGTAACAATTTGTAACTTTTTCTGAGACGGGTTGCTTTTAATTACAGTGAGTTTTGTCAACCCTTAGTCATATTTTGCGAGGTGAACATGTAGCTGCTTCATTTCATATATTTTGGCTGAATAGATGTTGACGTGTTCTATGGGAGACCCAAAATTATTTTCGCGCTTTCATGGCTAGCCCCATAGCAAAAGTTGTTTAGTATTACTTATGTGTTATATATTTATCTTACAAAGGATAAGGGTTGAGAAAACAACTCGTATTCGCTCCGTGCAAAGCGGGTGGTTGGGGAAGCCGAAACGATCGCAGCGCTTGATGTGGCCAATAATGACAAGATTGGTGTTTCGTGTTTCTGCCAATTCCCATACTTCTCAGTTATTTTAGCTTTATAATCATACTTACGATAAAAATGGGTCACGGTAGATATTGTGTGGTAAACTGCAATAATACTGGACGAAACAGTAATAGTAAATTTTATATATTTTCAACGCCAAGCTAGATATTAGCCTTTTATACCATATAGTACTATTCCAGGCTTAACAACGTAATGGCTAAACATTTTATCTAGTCTATGTCAACACAGAGTTTTTCTTGTATGTTAATAAAATAGTATGGCTAATACAGTGTACCAACATTAAGTGATTGTAATATTAGTTATTGAAAGCCCATCAAAAGCACACTTTTGGCATGTAGGGTTATCTGTCGTCTGTCACAAGTCACACAAGTGTCACAACAGACATTGTGCCTATTAAGCGGGAGAACATACATTTTTAACATAAAATGTGTTGATCAAAACCTGTGAAAAAGGTCAAAGTTTTTATAATTGCAAGCATCGTACGTATCCCCAGGAAGAGGATCACTAAGTGAGTCATCAAAACATAGTGAAACATGCGTTTTTTCATTGAAACAACAACGAAGGAAATTGACCGAATAATATTAAATACACAGATAATTCTTACTGTTTTCACTTTAACAAAAACCAAAACCCAGCAAAAACCAGGTGTATTTAACATTAAATATGAATAGATTCCGCACATTGTTAAGTACATTATAGTAAATATTTTTAAGGAATAATCTTTATTTTGTTGCGCTCGCTATTTGACAGCGCCGACCACGTTGCGAACGCTAGGCGGCGCTGCCATCGTGCACGGTGCCATGGCCAAGAACATTGTAATTTTTTTCCGACTCGTTAACAGTTAGTGATACACTGAGTACCGATGCAGGTGTTATGGGGTCACGCAGAGGACTGCGCTATCGATCGAGTGTTTATTGCATTGCAAGTAATTGCATGTACCCGAATTAAGTTAATATACTGTGGTTGAATTTCCTTAATGGCTTTGGTTGAACACTACATTACCTGGGTACTTTAAACAAATGGATTACTTCATTATCTACCTAAGTCAAGCCGTACATATCCTTGAAAGCAGCGTTCGGCAACCCGCGGCCCACGGGCCGCTGAACCTGTCACTTGCGGCCCGCGAGCCTTCCTGGCTATTTTTTATGTAATATTGACAAACGACAATGTCTGATAAAGTCATAAATATTAACAATGTGCGGCCCGCGTCAACTTCGTTAACTACTATGTGGCCCTTGGCTACTAAAACGCGGTATCGGCCTGTCAGTTAGAACAAAAATTTGACAGACAGCAAGCATGTCCAAGCTAACGAGTCGCCAGTGGCCCGAATTGCGCTTCCGGATTAACTGGCGCGTGCGCCTAATAGCTATTTGGTAAAGCATATTTATGCAGAGCCGTAATTGGCAAGTAGATGCAAAAGAGCTTATGTGGTGCACGTCTACAATCGTCAGCATCATCCTATACTTGAGGTTGCATGACATATATGTCGCGGCGTGACTCCAGAAGGACGTATTGCAGCATTACAGTTCAATGTTTGGCTACGTGATACTTGGTTGTAACGGAATAATAGTTGCGTAGAGAGTAACGCCATCTTTTGGGGTATTGTTGAACTTAGATGATAGGTAGAAGGCTTTGGAACGTCAAGTAGTTTAACTTGGGTGAAGGTAGGTACGAGGGGTGGCATTTTTGTTGTTTTGGTTGGTAGACTGGCAGGTTTGCAACTTGACTTGGAGGCGGGAGCGGTGACGCTCCGCGGGCAGAATTGATCGGACCGAGCTAGAGATCGGACGTTAGCTAACCACGTGCCTAATTCGCCACGTTCCTGAAGGCTTATACCTGAAGGGATTATTCTGAAACATACTATTTTAACTGTAAAATAATACATCGAGGTACTACGCCCACCCGCCATCGCTCATGCATCCGTCATATATTATAGTTCTCATTAGATCATTAGGTAATTTACAGATGAAATTGGATCCCGTGCTAAACGTGAGAATGGGAATGTTCTTTCTTAAATCGTAACATTCGTAATCCGCCCATTTCTGTTTGAGGTGCAATATATGTAAAACATTTTTGATTCCTACCTTAGTCAACTTTCCCTTAATGACGATATTGCTAATTTCATAATTACGAGTATTAATTGCCACTTAACGGCCTCAAGTAGAGTTAAATAACATTTATATTGTACTAGTATCTAAAGGCATAAAAATAATACGCAATGACGGATACAGCACCTATTATACACTGGGAGAAACCGCTGCCAATTGAATACATTCACCTCGTTAGCACGTCTACTTATGTATTTAATAATAATACCAACAAGCGAATTATATCGACGGCGATAAAAACGGTGCGGTTGCCATTATGACAATTGTTTCAGTGAAAAGCGAATATTTACGACAACCGAAAGCCAACTCCGTATGCTAAGGAATGTGAACGATATGAAAACAATGAACTGAAGGAAAGATCCGAGTGGATAGATATTAGACATGATTCAGCGCAGAGATGACGAATGATGACATATCCAATAAGTACTAATAGGCAAGGCAACTTATATAGGTAGATACCAAGAAAAACACAGAAGGCCAACAAGAGTTCCGTGGAACATGGAAAAACAAGTTGAACGTTTATAGATAGCGCGTTCAAAGAGAATTAGAGATAGCTAGCAACCATAGCTAATAGCCGCAACACTTATGATAGTTATGATTAATACGTTAATTTTATAGTTACTGCGATATGTCCTACATATTAGATACCATGATTTCTGCATGGTTAATTCATACCATGGTATGATGGTATTACCTATAGAATAGAATTGACTAGGCTGTAGGTATAGTATTAGTTTGCACTCCATTTCTGCTAAGCTTAATACGAGTACAGCAAGAATAGAGCAAGTTACACTAGGAAGGAAGATGCTTACAGTGGAGACAAGTTTTGTGAATCTACAAATAAAGTTGATTGGCCTTAACCGTGATGCTTACGACTAAAAACAGTGTTTGGTGTTCTCTAAAACCAGACATCGATAAACAATTGTCGCATCTGTAATCCGAAGGCTGCGTTGTGATATAATGGAGAATCACCGTTCAGCGCACAATGGGCAAGGTCGCGCGACAGCTAATAGGTGCGCCGCCCGCCTCACTATCAAGTACCTAACCTAACTATCTACAAATTCAGCGTTCACGTGAAACGGTGACGCAAACTGTTAAATAGGTAATTCCTTAACAGGTTATTGGTAATTATCACTTGATGTGAAGGACCTGCATACTCGTAGCGCAGTGATCGCTTGATTTGGTTCCGTGTCTGTTAGCGCTATTGCTAATAATAGATTTCTGCGTTTGAAACGATCAGAAACGTTTTGCTAGATGAAACGAAGTAGTTATCAAGTATAGGTGATAGCGGACTAAGACTGTGATAGCGGTAATCCTGCGACACATTTTGATACATACACGCAGAGATTATGATACATGTGATATTTGCTTTTACTACGTAGATATAACTTACGTAATTTACAGATTATGCTTTACGTAAGATTCATTAATTCGTAATGTAGCGAAAATACTTAAGTATCATTAGGTCATTGAATAAACAAATGTAACGGCCACATTAACATAGTAGGTAGAGCATCAGAGCATTAGGCCACTGCTATCTTTATATTGAACAGGAAATCAGATTCGCGACTTTACCACAGCTTTGCTAAAAATGTTGAATTATGTCCGTACTTAGTTTAGATTTTAGAATGTGGAAGTACGGCCAGCTGCCAGCTAACTAACATGTCCAAGCAGTCACAGATCGCCAAAGCGTGCACAATTGTCGATACGAAAGGTCAAGAACCCTTTCAAGTTTCAAGTCAATGAACCTTTTCAAAACTCCTCAATTTCGAAAAGATGACTAGAATAGTTGGAAACGTTAATTACGTGACGCAACGAGAGACAAGCAAGTTGACGGGGCACTGAGAACAAAAGGAGGTCGAATTTTGACATGCACCACGCGCGCGACCAACACATTTAGCAAAACAAAATGCCGTTAATTTGTACGAAATTATGAGGCAACGCTTTTGGCACGAAAAGGACGGCGCGACAGTTACGAGTAAAAGGCGCGGATATATTGCAACAGGTGAACGAAGTCATTAGGTGGGAAGAAACAATTAAGTGTTGATGAAACCAAGGAGCGAGAATATGCTAATTACTTTAAGGGAAATTTGTTGTTATAATTATGGGTACAGAAAACACTGGAAACTCTTAACTACTACAGTCTTTATTGTTGCGGCTGTCACTTTTTGTTTCCTAATTTGTTTATGAGCGCGTGATTTAATTCTCATATGATAATTATAAGACCTTGATGGCAAGTTTCAATTAACATTGTATATCTAGAAAGTGAATCATGATATCCGGCAATGGCCCCGGAAAGCAGCTAGGATGGTCAGGCTCAGGCAGGCGAGTTTTTGAGGAAAGCCACACGCGACGCGAGGCAACACGGTTTGCCTTCTAATGAATGACCAGCAGTAGAAAGTTCCCCCCAATTAGGATATCAACTGCTGAAGCACTTAGTGCCTTTCAGATCCATTTATGATACTTACTTATGATGACTAAGTCGGTAGCACTGTTATATTGTGCAATGTTTGATTGTTGAGTGTGTATGTATATTTTTAGGTTTCTCCATTACTTTCGTTATGCGATCGTGAATCGATTTTTGAAAGTCATTTTTCTATATCTACTTTTTATCACATGCAGGTTTGTGGCAATGAAAATTTTAACTGTCTACACTTACGTGTTACGAATCAATAGAAACAAGATTCAGTTTGTGCCTAAAAAGGATATCGGTTTTATTTAGAAAGGACCAAGCACGTATGGCATCTACGACATCTATAAAATTTAGTTGGTGAACACATGACCGCCAAAGCATGAAACATAATTATATTATGCAGCTGATCACCATCTTAGAAAGCTAACAAGAAATTAGATTGTCCGAAGCACGAAACTTACGAGACTAAGTAGCTACACTTATTAATTCTATTTTACTATGAGTCAATACTATCACGAGAATTTGAACTTCTGAAGTGTTGGAATGAGTACTAATAGGAATTAAATTGTCTTTATAATTTAACTACATAGTTGAATACAAAAAAGAATAGCGACAAATACAAGGAAAAGTACATAAGGTTATGGTAGCAATTAATTACGTACACAACACACACCTACAGAGGACGCGTTGAAATTACGACCAAAAGCTGACTGACATTTGGAGGTGCCTACAGTTTGTCGATAAGACTGTTTATTATTCATCGAGTTGGCGGTTAAGAATGGTACTTGTAAGTACTCGTATTGTGAAACAATTTGTGCACGTTACGTTCATGAAGTAGGTACAACTGCACATAACGAAGAAATTAATATGCATTCATAATAATGTCATGACAATTGAGAAACTGTGATTATTTTTTTTCACATTTTGTAATGGCAATATGGCTCTTAAACTATTAGAGTAGGTAATACTAAATTCTCTCACGGGTGTACTGGCCTGAGTGGCCTGCTTTGCAAGGACACGACACGATATCGACTCGTAAATAGTCTAGTTGACTCTGAGTGGTTAAAGTAAAATGCATCGCGTGCAAGTAGTGTTACAACATCGGTAAGCGGCAATACTTTAATTATTGGGCTGCTCTATCGGTAGTTAACCGGCTGTGAATCAGGCTGTTACATTTACAACGCTTAAAGAACACATTGCCTCCAATTAACTAGCAAGTGTGCGATCCAAGATTACGCATGGTTTTTACGATATTAGAGATCACGTTATACTAGAGTTAGCTCGCCATCGACTATAAAAATGATTGAATGGATAAGTCAGGCTAGTCGTAAGTTAATACGATGCAATCATAACCAGGACGTGTCTACGCGGGCGTACTTGGGTCGCTACTTTCCCCGCCTGTCACTAGCTACTTAAAATCAAATATTGTCGAGCAGTAAGCCAGCCTGAAGCTGTTCAAAATGAATGGTAGGTAGTTCTGTGTGGACGATTATTGTTTAAATTTTGTAAAGCGTCGTTGCGAGCAGCGACGTGTGTAGCTTTGACGTGCGCCGCAGTCCACTGCCAGGTCCACCTGGTGCGGGTCAGAGACAAATCGTAGCGTACGAAATCGCTGCATTAATTACCACTACAAGCTTTTATTGAACTTGCCCTGTTAGTATGCTAAATTTGAAATTTCTTGGAAGCTAAATTTGACCCACTTCCCGATTTCCCATTGAGCTCAAAATTTGCATAGGTACATATATTACATTATGTACACCGCTATATTATGGTACCATCGAGCTGATCTGATGATGGAGACAGTTTTTTTTAAGCTAACACTTATATCCTTATCAGATAGCAAATTCAGGTCAATATCTGAGATAAATTTAACAGGCATCTAAGTGCTCACGGCATCACTTCACCGTAGTTGTATCGCCATGTGTAAGAATGATATAGATATGCACACTCGCGCACGTAGCCTTGAGAACGTGACGATAAGTGCCACTCCTTGCATGGAAACATCAGAAATTACATACATTATCTGTTGTTTGAAATATGGATTGCTCAATGGCGTTAAGTAATTAAACGATAATGGTTCAAGACTTCAAGTAGTATGAAAAATTATAGTTAGCCGGTTTGATCCCAAGAGTTGCTGATGGGGTGAACTATGCAGTTGGAAACAATTTACGATGTTTAACTTGACAATGACAAGCTTGTAACTTGTACCAGGCGTGGCTCACTCTGCGATTTCGTCACTTTGCTACAGGTAGCTAAAAGTACATCCGTTCCGCCCCAATTTTGGGGAAAGCCATAAGCCGCGTGTGGCGCTGTCGCCACCTAGCGGCCATATCTGTGCTGATCGTAACAGACGCGTTTTGTTAGAGAGTGAGTCTTCTGTACTTAGTACTATTATTTATTCTGTGCTTGTACACATACAACTTGGCGCATGCAGTATAGAAAAATCTAAAACTCGTAACATAACATGGATTAGCTAATGATCAAAACAGAAATGAATACCAAAAATTAAATACAACAGGTGACTAAATAGGACAGATAAATAGAATAGCTGCCAAGTGTCAACAATCTAATTACTTTTACATTGCAATTTTGATCCATCAGTCCAAAATTTCTTGGAACATATCTTCCAAAAATCCAGGGAAAATTCACATTTAAAATCATATTTAAGTACTATATATCCAATTATTTCCTGGTGCGCTCAGGGGTAAAGCGCTGGTGGCCTAGCGGTAAGAGCGTGCGACTTGCAATCCGGAGGTCGCGGGTTCAAACCCCGGCTCGTACCAATGAGTTTTTCGGAACTTACGTACGAAATATCATTTGATATTTACCAGTCGCTTTTCGGTGAAGGAAAACATCGTGAGGAAACCGGACTAATCCCAATAAGGCTTAGTTTACCCTCTGGGTTGGAAGGTCAGATGGCAGTCGCTTTCGTAAAAACTAGTGCCTATGCCAATTCCTGGGATTAGTTGCCAAGCGGACCCCAGGCTCCCATGAGCCGTGGCAAAATGCCGGGACAACGCGAGGAAGATGATATCCAATTATTTCCCACATTTACCAGCCTCTATCAAGGAAACCGCAAAAAACGTCATTTTTGTATATAAAAAATCTATAATAATATAAAAATACTGACCTTTGATGAATGGCTCGGAGACAACATTGGTGTCTTCTTGTGGAATCATATCCATAAGGCGGGCGATGTCATTGGCCAGCATGTGATCAACAACTTCAAGTAGCTTGGGCTTGAGGGGGTGGAACTTTGTGAAGTCGTGATTGGCTAGAGTTTCCTGCATCTTCTTAATATCTGGAAAGTCCCCGGGAGAAATCTGTTGTTCACGCTGGATCCTGTCATACACTTGTCCCAAATTTTTAATGAGTTCCTTCTTTTTGCCATCTTTACCAAACATTGAGGGCATTTCTTTTCTTAGCTCACTGACTATGTATGCGTGAACTTTCGCGAGGCGCGCCCTTTTGATTAAATCATTAAGTTTTCGTAATGCAGCATTTCGGGGGAGGGATTGCATGTCTCTGAAGAGGTCCTGTTCCTCGTCCTCAAAGAGGCGGCGGTTAACATCATAGCGCAGAGGCTGGTCCCAGAAGGAGCCTATGTAGACTCGCGCCACCTCTGGCGTCTGTAGCACCTTGCCGAGCGACCACATGAGCGCGCCATATACGCGCATTAGTTGCTGGTGATCAATCATGTCTGCTTTGTTCAACACAATGCGAATCTTATCGTCGTGGCCGCGCAGCGCTTCTATGCTGCGCCGGAACTCGTCAGAGATATCCAGCTTATGCGCGTCGAACAAGAGGATGATGCGATCTACACGTTCCGCAAACCACTCCAACACGCCAGTGAAGTCGTATCCTCGGTCCACACGCTGTTTCTCGCCTGACAGGATACCAGGAGTATCCACAATGGAGATGCCGCGCAATACCGGTGACGCTACCGTCGAGCACTGGAAGCGGTTAAGGAAGGCGTTTCCGAACTTGCTGAGTGGTCGGAACTGTTTCTTGGGGTCGACGACGAGCGCGTTGCCGGGGATCACGCCCTCTTTCTCGTCGAACATGACGGCGATGAAGCGGTCCGTGGTGGGCTCGGGCCCGATGCGAATGCCAGGGAACTCTCGCTCCAGCAGGTACTTGATGAATGTCGTCTTGCCGGTCGAGTATTGTCCCACGAGCAGTATCATGGGTTTGGCATCGAAGTCCGGCTCCTCCAGCTGTGGCGAGTGAAAGTCATGGAACTGGTAATGCTGCTCGAGTGGCAGCAACTTCTGTTTGTAGATTTTTTTGAGCCCCTCGACGACAGTGTCGATGCTCTCCGTTTTTTCACCCTCCTTCTTTAACCAGCTAAACATGGTGGTACTTTCAGTTCAGCTGAGGTGAAACACTTAAACACAATTCACTCACAACACTATTTTACAGCGCTACTCCAACGAGACCACCACGATCATCCTCCTGCACGAAAATGAAACGAATGACGTGTGTGACGTGACTTCATCGATGTTGCCAAGTCGTGGTATGGTAATTGCCAAATTAAGTAACTTTACTAATTATGTGAAAATTAGAAGTAAATCTGCTTCTAACTATCATTGTAGCAAATAACATGAAGAAAAATAATCATTACATTATTTAGAACTACTATTAGAGAAATACTTTGATACCTCAAAGTCCTTAAAGCAGTTTTAACTAACACTCGAACAACACGAACTTGAAATCGGACAGTGACAGTGACAGCCGCTGGAAAAGGGCGAACTGGGCGAAGGCGCAAATGTGTGTTGTTGTTATTAACAATTTACGTTTCTTTCGACAATTATTAGATAAACCATGACGATATTTCACGACGAAATAGAAATCGAAGACTTTGAGTATGACGAGGACGATGATATGTATTATTATCCTTGTCCATGTGGAGACAGATTCCAAATCAGTAAGGTTAGAATTCGAATCTTCTAATTGGAATAAATGCATATTATCTTCTAAACTAATTCGCATTGGGTATTTATCTAAAACTTTCGGTGGTTTTGTTTTCCAGGAGGAATTAATGGCGGGAGAAGAAGTAGCAACATGTCCTAGCTGTTCTCTTGTTGTCAAAGTTATATACGATTTGGTAAGAATATTGACCATTAAAATATATCACACTATATACTATACCACAAAAGAGGAGTGTAAACAAATCCATTAAGTATTCTAAATGAAACATTTTAGATATGGTTAAAAACTGGCTATTGCTCACTGCCATCTCACTGCAGATGGCACTAAATAGGTTTCTACTCATTTGCTTTTGGTTTTTATTTTTTACCATCTAGCGGTCTAGCATAAGTTGGATTCTTGCGCGCGAGTCCATGCTTGAAGTCATACTTGATGTATGGAGTCGCACTCGAGAACGCAACTCATGCTAGGTCTAGCTAGACGGTCGTCTGTTAACATAATTTATTAATGTATACATCTGAAAAATAAACCTCAACCATGTGCTGACTGAGACTGCTTTAAAGGCCAATTAGCCACACTTTCAACTGTAATTTATGTTTGTTATACATTTGTCTATAGGAGAAATTCAAAGCAGAGGAAGAGGAACTACACAAAGCCGATGGCGACAAGGAAACAGTGAAGGCGTAACATGACTGAATAGCCATACATGTTGAGAATGAAATTCTACACTGCTAGTCCTAAGTTTGAGGCTTCTAGAAGCACTTCTTGATGGACAGTGGTTCAGTGATTTTTTGTGATACTCTTAATTAGGCTTTGGCACACAAAGAGGATGTGAAGCCGCTATCCATGCCACTCGCACATTTGTAGCAAACCCAGCAAACACAGACTGCGTTGTCGTCAAGTTAGACGTTAAAAATGCGTTCAATTCCGTGGAGAGAGACGTTCTCTTGAGCGAAATAGAACAACTTTCACCGTCTCTATATCCTTTTCTGTACCAAGTTTATCATTCCCCGTCTAACCTATTCTACAACGACTCTTTGATCCTTTCCCAGGTGGGTGCGCAACAGGGAGATCCACTCGGACCGCTCACCTTCAGCCTCGCCATACATAAAATAATACCGCTTTTAAAATCACCTCTTAACACATGGTATTTGGACGACGGGACCTTGGGAGGGAGACCTGATACCGTAAAGCAAGACTTGGATTTTCTTCTTCCCCGTCTTAAGGAAATGGGTCTGGAGGTGAACGCGACAAAATGTGAATTTTTCTGCTGCAGCCCAACTTCTTCTTCTTCCTTGTATTCTTTTCAGACTCTGCTTCCTGGTCTCAAAGAACTTTCACGTACCACGTTTTACCTTCTGGGCTGTCCAATATTCCCAGACGCCATCCCGGATGCAATAGAGACCAGGAGACGGCTCCTTCTGCGCGCCCGAGAGCGCCTCAATAATATAGGTACCCACGTCGCCCTTGTTCTGCTTAGAATGTGTTTTGCGGTTCCAAAAATAACGTACCTTTTAAGAACCACCCCGACGTGGTTGTGTCCTGATGAGGTGTCTTCTTTTGACGACACCTTAAAGGATACAACAGAAACCATTTTAAATGTGTCCCTTTCTGATGACCAGTGGACCCAAGCTTCTCTGCCTGTACGTCATGGTGGCCTGGGATTACGGCGCGAGGGGGACGTAGGCCTGCCAGCCTTCCTAGCGTCAGCGCATGGGGTCGTTGACCTTGTCTCTAAAATGTTACATTCCCATGGAGACAGGGCTACAATTCCCTTTGTTAGCGATGCGCTGGCAATATGGTCAGTTCGTTACCCAACTGCGACTGTGCCTGAGGCTCCGCAAGTGCAGAGAGCCTGGGATGACACGGGAGCCAGAAACACACTTGCCCGTCTCTTGAGTGCTGCTACGGGTGTGGATTTGGCAAGACTCCGGTCGGTGTCAAAGGTAGAAGCGGGAGCGTGGTTACAGGCATTGCCTTCCCCTCATCTGGGAACACTCCTTGACAGTGATTCAATGCGTGTGGCTGTAGCTCTCCGCCTGGGCTGCGATGTTTGTATACCTCACCAATGCATCTGCGGCGCCACGGTGGAAGCTAATGGCCATCACGCTTTGAGCTGCTGTCGCTGTTCAGGGAGATTTCCCAGACACCACGCGCTTAACGACATCGTCCGGAGGGCCCTTATATCCGCGAATATACCGTGCGTTCTGGAACCACCTGGCCTCTCGTCGCACCGATGGCAAACGGCCGGACGGCTTAACTTTGGTGCCGTGGCAGAAGGGAAAGTGCCTACTGTGGGACGCGACGTGCGTCAGCACTTTCGCCGCCTCACACCTTAACCGGACGGTGCAGACAGCAGGCGCTGCGGCAGAGCTGGCAGCGTTAAGAAAGAGGATAAAATATTCCGACCTTGAGGCGAATTATTATTTTGTACCACTCGCCTTCGAGGTAACGGGGTGTTGGGGGTCTGACGCCATAACTTTTATAAGGGAGGTGGGACGTAGAATTAGGGAGAGGACCTCTGATGCTCCCGCGGGTTCGTACCTGGTGCAAAGGCTGGCCATCGCTATCCAACGTGGCAACGCGGCAAGTGTCATGGGCACCTTTGCACCCGGTACAACTCGCGGAGGTCTTTTTGATTAAAATATTTTAATATTTAGATTTATTTAAGTTATTTTTGTATGATTTTTTATATACCATTAACCTTTTGTATAATACAATAAAGACTTTATTGGTTGATTACTACTTAATAAAATATCATTGTAAATAAATTTGGGCTCACTGCAGGGGCGTATTTACCCTAGGGCCATCCGGGCCATGGCCGGGGGCGGCACATGCCGCCCTGGCGGATTGCATTTTGTTTTTCTTCCTTGACTTCTGGGGCGGCGAAACGTATTGGCCCAGGGCGCCAAATTTCAAAGTACGCCCCTGGCTCACTGGAATCCCCATGATGAATGGATGATGCCTATCCAAAAAAAAGTAACAATACAGTAAGCATCAAATAGATAGTGATGGCTAATGTGGTGAATTATTTTATAGTCAAACACCTTTTGTTACCATAGAAATATATGAGAACACATCCTTTCCAATATTTTGACCATCACTGTTGTTTTGGTACAGACTGTACAAATTAACAATATACATAGGTACAAGCAACAATGTAAAAATTATAGTGGTTTTCGGATTTGTAGGTTTATAAAAGAAAGAATATATGTTTATTATTCAATAGATCTATTTTACACTCCATAAATAATAAATGCATTTAACTTAAATATTAAGAAAATTTCTCTAAAATAATTGGTAATAAATAAGTAAATTTACATACAAGTAGTAAAACAAAGGTTGACTAGCTATTCAAAATACTTTCATACTTGGTACTCAAGCTACATTCACTTGTATTGTCAGTTCTGCTCACAGATCACAATATCATGTATGTGTATAAAATATCCATTGCCAATAATCCACCCAATGAGTTGAGTATGGTTGTTGGTAAAGGACATTAACACCAATAATAAGGCCTGCTCCAGCTAACAACTCTCAACTAACTTATTAAGAATACAATATCACGGATATAGAGATGCTAGATTACACAATTTTTTCTTTGGATATGACAATCTTGATAATAATTTTAATGTGTGTACATATGAGATTGTAAACCTTCTATTGGACTGAAAAGCTCATCTTAAATAATGTGAAGGAAGGACAAGCTTGAGCTAAACAATTACCATTGTCTGTTAACACTATAATTATTTTTTAACACTATTATATAAAAATATTGGAAATGTAATTAAACAAATCTTTATATGTACAAAAATGTACTCTAAACAAGCGTAAAAGCAATAAATGCCAGAATGAACACTAAAGGTCAATATGCTAAGTAATCAGATCTAAATGAATCATCGGCGAGTGTATTTTTATTAAAAGTAGTAAATGGAGGTTGTCAGCACAACAACCATTGCAGTAAAAACGATTGGGTGTTCTGAAAATGTAGTACCTTCCAAATTTTATACAATATAATTCAATGTACCTATTACAATTTTATTGTATTTTTTATATTAACAAATAATAATCTCAATTTTATTTACGCTGACAACCCCTCCTCAAGCACACACACAAACATACCGGCAAGACTTACAATTATAGCTATTACTATATTACAGTGCATAGACATTATTTTGCAGTGCTGGGTTTCAATTATGTAATGTTGTTACTAATTTTTAGGGTTCCGTAGCCAAATGGCAAAAAACGGAACCCTTATAGATTCGTCATGTCTGTCTGTCTGTCCGTCTGTCTGTCCGTCCGTATGTCACAGCCACTTTTCTCCGAAACTATAAGAACTATACTGTTGAAACTTGGTAAGTAGATGTATTCTGTGAACCGCATTAAGATTTTCACACAAAAATAGAAAAAAAAAAACAATAAATATTTGGGGTTCCCCATACTTCGAACTGAAAGTCAAAAATTTTTTTTTCATCAAACCCATACAAATACGTGTGGGGTATCTATGGATAGGTCTTCAAAAATGATATTGAGGTTTCTAATATCATTTTTTTCTAAACTGAATAGTTTGCGCGAGAGACACTTCCAAAGTGGTAAAATGTTTGTCCCCCCCCTTTAACTTCTAAAATAAGAGACAGATAAAACTAAAATAAAATATATGATGTACATTACCATGCAAACATCCACCGAAAATTGGTTTGAACGAGATCTAGTAAGTAGTTTTTTTTTAATACGTCATAAATCGCCTAAATACGGAACCCTTGATGGGCGAGTCCGACTCGCACTTGGCCGCTTTTTTTTTACCTCTTGAAACTTTACGTCGTGATAATTGTAGCGACATCTGTTCACATCTCATCACATCACATTGTATATTAGCAAGAGATTGATAATATTATCCACAGAAGATTGTATATAGTCAATTGGTTGCAGTTAAAGTTGATAATGTGTCGTTCTACGGGTAAAGGCACCTTATGGCGGTTGGCGCTTAGGCTATTACTAACGACACTCCAATATTAATGCGGTGCTGCACGACGTAAGCGCCGTACCTTTACCCGTAGAACACCATATAAACCCTAGTAACGGATGTAATAGCGACGCTGTAACAAATTCTAGTTTTATAACCGATTTCTTGTGAAAGTTGTGAAATCATAGCTCACACCTTGCGCAAAATGTTACACAAACGTAATTGAACGTTGTGCCTTGTCCAAGGTGATAATATTTAACATTTTATTGAATCTTATTGCTAATGTTGGTAATTAGAAGAATCTACAAAGTAATCTGTAGCACAACAAAGTAAAGGTCTGTTTAACCAAATCAAGTTAAGACACAGGCTAAAACAAATTAGACCTTATGTCAATATCAGAGTCATTTACATGTCGTCGCTATACTCAACATTTGAGTGTATTTTAGTAAAAAATAAAAGACAGTAAATGTCATCGCATTAAGATAAGGACGACCGCATCTCCATACAAACATAGTCCTCATTTTCCTCTCTGGATATAAACATGATCTTACGACGCTTTCTCTTACATCTTACGATGTTAAATAGGATCTTAAGCTTTGGATTCCTCCGAAAACGGTGCCGTCATATTACGGCCGCTATATAGCGTTGACTGACGTCACTAGAACGTTGTCTATGTAAACAAGATGGCGCGGTTTCCTAGACGGCGTTACGTTACGTTGATTGTCAACGTAACGTAAGATGACGGCCGTCATGACGGTGTCGATAGTTTCGTGAACGTTTTATTAGATAGCGGTGACGCCATTTTGAATAAATGACACGAGATTTGAATAAATGATTCTGTACTACGATTATTTTCCTCTTCTGATCATCTTTTCTTTCATCCTCCAAGTAAATTATAGATGATCAAGCAAATCTTGTCAGTAGGAAAAGGCGCGAAATTCAAATTTTCTATGGGATGTTATCCCATCGCGCCTACATTTTTCAAATTTGCCGCTTTGACCTTGGTGGATGACGGTGTGTTATGACGCCGTGGTACTTTCCACATGTCGCCACCGTAAAGACGGCCGTCTTTTGCGGCCGCTATATGATGGCCGTCATATGACGGCACCGTTTTCGCAGGAATCCAAAGCTTTACGACGCTTTAAATACGATTTTACTTTACGTAGATTGCAAGATACCGTGGAGGAGCAGAGACCCCAGAACTAAGAACCTTATGCCGCTCGATTTAAGTTTTTTTTATGCAGACCTCGGCGATGTGGGCTCGGTGGGTGCATTGGGCGGGGTGGGCGCGGCGGGCGGCGGCGGCAGGGTGGGGAGGGGGGGCAGCGGCGCCGGCGCGTGGATGCTGAAGTGCTTCACGGCGGCCTCCAGCGCCGCGCCGTTGCCGCTGAAGTACGCCGATACGGCGTTGTGGAACAGGAGAAGTTGCTTGTTCATCACTTTAACCTGTAAATACAATATAGATTCTTATAAATTGACATGAATGTAATTTGTACTGTAATCATATATTGTGACAAAAAAAAAATACAATAAAGTTCTAATAAAATACTATAACAAACAAGTTACGCAGGTAAGCCGCACAAATAACTGACCCTGTCAGAGCTTTTGTTGCCTTAAGTGGAACTAATTCTCTGCAGATTGTTTACCCTTTTTACTATTACTAAGACTCCTCTGTCCGTCTGTCTGTCTGTCACCAGACTATCTCATGAACCATGATAGCTAGACAGTTGAAATTTTAACAAACAATGTATTTCTGTTGCCGCTATAACGACAAATACTAAAAACAATAAAATAAATATTTAACCCTTCGTATGTCTAAGCACTGATCAGTGCGCACGAATTTTACAAAAGGTTTAAATTCGTTCGCACTGATCAGTGCTAATACATAGCTCCCATAGAACAAACGTCATTTTTTTGCCGTTTTTTGCGTAATGTTACGGAACCCTTCGTGCGCGAGGCCGACTCGCACTTGGCCGGTATTTTTATTTATTTTGGTTAATTTGCCTAAGTAAGCCCTTCAAACGTACCTAGCAAATTTGAACTTTATTATCTTTGTGCAAAGACTCATATTGTCGTACATACCCTGTTTTCGTGTAGCAGCGCCAGTTTGACGGCGGAGTCGTCCCGCAGCCGCTCGTAGGCGCGCCGCTGTCGCTCGATACTTGCCAACAGCAAAGATGGCGGATTTCCGCCGCGCGCTTCCAGTTCACTGCGATACGCGTCATATTCCACCCTGCATAATTACACATTTTATAAAATACGATTAAAATAATGTAGGTACATATTTTAGTCGAAGCGCTGGTGGCCTAGCGGTAAGAGCGCGCGACTTGCAATCCGGAGGTCGCGGGTTCGAACCCCGGCTCGTACCAATGAGTTTTTCGGAACTTATGTACGAAATATCATTTGATATTTACCAGTCGCTTTTCGGTGAAGGAAAACATCGTGAGGAAACCGGACTAATCCCAATACGGGCCTAGTTTACCCTCTGGGTTGAAAGGTCAGATGGCAGTCGCTTTCGTAAAACTAGTGCCCACGCCAATTACTGGGATTAGTTTCCAAGCGGACCCCAGGCTCCCATGAGCCGTGGCAAAATGCCGGGACAACGCGAGGAAGAAGAAGAGGTACATATTTTAGTCGTAAAAAAGAAACGAGATGACATGCCTTCGAAGGCGTAACAAAAAGCAACTGCGATCAGCGGCGATAAAACGAGTAGCTGTCGACAATTTTCTTGTACAAGAAACGTAGGTACCTACGTTTCTAGGTATATTATTTGTTGGCTGTTCACACCGCCGCCAAGTACACAATTTTTTATACAATAACACTCCCCCGTCGCTCCTACCAATTGGACACCAGGCTACGGTATCTAGCCGTACAACTGTTTTGATTGATCGGCACTTTATTTTTAATCACTTGAGAAGAAATACATTTATTTTAACGCCACAACATAGTACATGAAAAAAACTTGCACTCACTGTTGACATTGAAATTAGAACTCACCTGGCCGCCTCGTATTGTCGTATGGTGAGCAGCGTGTCTTCCATAGTTTTGTTGGTGAGCGTGTTCAGCGAGTTGTTGAAGAAGTGCAGCGCCGCGAGCAACGTGTCGCCGTGCCGCGTCAGCGCGCGCTGTGTGTCCGCGTTGTACAGGAACCTAGAAAGGGAAACTAGCGTAAGACGTAAGGCCACTTATGTACTTGCGGTTGCAACCGCAGTGGCGCGTCCATATCGTGCGGTTGATCAATAAAATAGAAGTTGTGGCCCGTTTTGCGGCGCAAGTCGTACGAGCTCTAAGCAGAGGGCCATATGGCCAGGTTTCGTTATTTTACTTCAGAGTTCCTACGACAATCTTCCGTCCGTTTTGAACCTTCATTGCAAATAAATAATGGTAACATTTTGTACTGACTGTGTCTGCAGCTCGGGCGAGCGTTGCGCGAGCTCCGCGAATGCGTCGCCGAGCTGTCGCTGCGTGGCCGCTGCGGCCGCCAACTGCGCTGTCAACGCGCAACTCAACCGCAGTACTCCCGCGTATTTGCGCTGCGTTTCCCGAAGCGCTTCGATTTGCGCCTCCAACTCTATACCAGAAGAGATTGTAAATACATAGAAAACTAAAATTTTAGATGGGTACGTTTACCAGGCTATATATTTCCCACATACAGCACTTCAAACATGTGCTTTATTTTCGATGAGTAAGACTGACATTTGATTGTCATTTCTGAAATGTCAGCCTGGTAAAGGGTTAAAAACATTGTTAACAAAAGACATAAGCTTCGAATGACTGCAGACATAAAAACTAATCACATCAGGCATTATGTAATTTAATGTTACCAGCACATCTTTGTGTACAAGAGCAGGTTTAGCACGAGTACGGCGCGACAGTGTCACGCGCATGAGACAAACTACCCGTCTTTTTCTAGCTGTATCAATCAAAAAGGGAGGGGCAGTCCTATCTCACGCGCGAGATACTGTCGCGGTTGCGGTCGTGCTAAACCTACTGGGCAAAACAGGCAGGAGAGTTATTAAAACACGTTGGCTAAACAAAAACCAGTGATGATCTTTATGGTACTAATACTAACCAGTATCTACAGTGCGTGAGGTCTTCCCGAGTTTCTCGTAGAGCAGCTGCTTAGTGCATTTGTATGTGGAGAGCGACCAGGAACGCAGTGAGTCGAGACGCGAACCTCCCGCGCGGAGCAACGAGCCTGCGCCCGCGCCCGCTGAAACATCCGGTGGCGCTGCGAAAAAATGTACGTGTCTCATAAATAAATAAACACAATAATTAAACCTATATACCTCCTAGTGCTGAGCACAATTAAGCCTCCTCTCTTGAGTTTGGATTGGGCTATAGTCCCCACCCTGGCTCATAGTGGGTAGGAGACTTCACAATCACCTTTTGAATTTATTCATTGATGTATGCAGGTTTCCTCACAATGTTATCCAGCAGAGAAAAGCTTGTGGTAAATATTAAATGATATGACTGTACATTAGTTTCAATCAACATATTGATACACAGCCATGTTTTGAGTCTGCAACCTCCGGATTGAATTTCAGGTGCTAGACCTCATCGGCTCGGCCATCACTTTTTATTTGCAGTTCTAAATTGCCGAGGTAAAAATGTACTATGGATTAATACCTAATACCTACGTAAAGGAACAAGTTTCATAGAAAGGTAAATTATGGCTAGGTAGATTATTTTTTGCCAAAAATACTTCATTACTCGCATAATTTAATATTAACTGTGTATTGAATAATTTTACGGTTTAGACTCACTTGTTTTAAGTCACTCGCGCGACATGTAAAATTATTCAATGTTAGCATGTCTCACAACAGTTTAAATTCGATTAACTGTGTATGTGAATAGAGATATAATAAATAGCATTAAAAGATGCAAAATAATACCATAGGCTGGTGGGAATGTCATAGAGCGTGAAGCAGGGAAGTTGGGCTCTGTGCCAGATGTGATGGAATCACTGGATTCCCGCAGCGGTGGAGTATCCTTCAGCATCTCATGTATACTGCGTTCTGACTGCCTGGAAATATGTAAACAATAAAAATATATTCTTTGGATGTGATCAAAAATAATACAACTAATTGTGTTTGAGGTAAATTAGTGTCTTCTTTGTCAAAGTAGACCCAATATGCCTTGGGACGACGACATCTAAAGAACAGCGGGGAAGAAGTGGCTCCAGGTTGCACAGACCGTGATGAGTGAAGGAAGCCTACACCCGAAGGGTAGAAAAGGGCTAAAGAGAAAGAGTCTTCTAATGCTTCGCTCCTTCCCGTTTACTTGTGGTTGGCCCTTCTAATCATGATGGAGTATGATGAATTTAACAAACAATTTATTAAAAAGAAAATGTTTTTCTAGTAATTTTCTGGTGATTTATTTTGTGTATGGTGTGAAATAATTTATTTGAAATTCATACAACATCCCTATTATGTTAAATTTTTATAGTATGTTTATAATAAAATACTAAGTAAGTACTTAGATTTCTACGATTTTTTTTCAAGATAACATTTTTGGAATTTACGATAACAGAAGAATTTCATGGAGGGAAATGGACTCTATTTCAGGAAGCTTTTGCCGGTTACTGATAAGTAACGTGTGTGTATTAAATACACTGGAGTTATAGAACTGTGTCATTGCGAAGACACGCAACTTATAAGAACAAACTCAACGCTAAATCAGAAACAAGATGAGGTACGTAGTCTCTATTGCAGTTAATAGGATCGAGTACGTTTCCCAATTATACTAAACGATCTTAGATTACAACCATATTGTTTGTATGCAACAATGTTTATAGCTTAAATGAATAATATGACTCACCACTTCGACATCTTCGGCAACTTAGTATGAGATATGTTAAGAAGGATAAGTATCACTTAAAAATTATGAGAGCTGCTTCAGAGTTTCACAAATTTCACCATTTTTACTGAAATACAATACTCCCGAAAGCTTACAAAAAATTGACAGACGTTTGACAGATTTTTTTTTAAACAGAACTTGTTTTTTTTAACAGTTATGGCTTGGATGCGAGTTCTTTTAGCCAAACAGAACTTACGGTCTGAGGAGTTTTTTTTAATATTAACTCTATAAAACTACTATAGTTAGTCAAAGGACTGTCTCATTTCAAACATTGACAGAGAGAATCATACTATACCTGGTCAAGCAGATTTTGTCAGTAGAAAAAGGCGCGAACTTCAAATTTTCTATAGGACGATATCCCTTCGCGCTTACATTTTTCAAATTTGCCGCCTTTTTCTACTGACAAGATCTGCTTGACCAGCTATATCTTTGTTTTACACTACCTAAAAGAAAAGGCTGAGTACAGTTTTTTGTTCTTATTTACTGACAAATTTGGTTTGACTAACTACAAAAGCACGCTTACCATAGATCCGTAACTTGCTATATCCGTCAAAAAATAATATCTATGACATAGATGTATTATTTTTAAAGATGGAGCGTAAGCCACCTGTCACCGTAGCCTCACACACACAGACACATTTTATGTACGATTTACAATGAGGAACCAGAGGCATGTGGCCACGACGATAAAGTCATATCGATAAACTATACGGCCTTTTTACAATTTAAATTTTACTTGAAAGGATCTAAACTATCTAAAATGAACAGATAACTATTATAACATTAATTTAGAAGTTCTTTACTTATAAGTTGCTCTTAATTATGACCCCGTTATAATTATTTGAATTATTGTCTAAAGTCATATCGATAAACTATACGGCCTTTTTACAATTTAAATTTTACTTGAAAGGATCTAAACTATCTAAAATGAACAGATAACTATTATAACATTAATTTAGAAGTTCTTTACTTATAAGTTGCTCTTAATTATGACCCCGTTATAATTATTTGAATTATTGTCTAAAGGAGGCATGGAACGCCACATATATGTATAAATGTTACATTAAAACCAAATAAAATATGTTTTTCGCAATAATAGAGTTTATTATTATATTATAAAATTTATAAAGTATTCATTATCCATTAGCATTTCCGGTTGTTTATTTTTAGTGAAGATATCGAAGCTTCAATTAATCGCTATTACGTTCCGCTGTGTAGAGAGTATCGATATATAACATGATTAAAATCGACAAATCTACATCCCTAGAAACGTGCAATAAACTCACACATACACATTTTAACGCACACATACACAGCTTGCCCACCACCAAAATGGCTACGGCTTGACAGATAAATTTTGTACTGAGAACCGAGAACGTTGGGGCCTTGATCTATGAGCATTATTATAGTCTGTCAAGCCATTTCGGTCATTACACACTATCGCACGCACCCATAAGTGAGAGCGAGAAAAAGATATCTCTTTCTCGCTCTCGCTTATGGGTGCGACGCACCAAGGTCGCGATGCGGTGCGATAGTGTGTTACTACTTTTAGAATAGTGGTCGTCCCATAGAAATTTTTATACTGGCTAAGTTGCGCCTTTTTCTACTGGCTAAGTTGTTTGACCGGCTATATATCGCGCGAGGCCGCGAACGCGAGTGTGGAATCGATTTTCGCAAACAGCGAAATCGACTCCATACTCGCGTTCGCGGCTTCGCGCCGCGATTCACGCAGTCTGGAGGGGGTTAAGTATAATATAATTATCGTCCCATAGAAAATTTTAATTTCGGGTTGTCTCTCTTTCATGGGTCTACAAAAAAGTCCGCGATGGTGTATGTATATCTTTTAAGGATAACTTACTATACCTACCCATTCTTAACTTCTAGAAAAATATCACATAATAGGTGGCATTTGGCATTTGCAAAGCTTTTTACACGGATACAGCATCAATTATTAACAAAATAATTACGTTACTTATAATAAGCATTTCATACAGATTACAATGGTCCATTACACCAAACAATTTAAATGAATATCTCAGGAGTAATCGTAAATTAAATTTCCAGTTCGAGCCATATAACTTACAGTATGAAATGTTAAGGACTCTAAAATGTTTAGTTCCAATTTTCATCACCGCATGCGCTGCGATTGCTTTACTTACCCCCACCATGTACTTCGCACGTAGCCAAAAAAGTCGGAGCAAGAGAGGAAGACAACTCTGAAGACAGCTGAAATAGATGGTGGTGGTAGACCATAATGTTATGTTGTCAACGAAAACGTCGTCAGCAGAAATATAAAAAACCGGCCAAGTGCGAATCGGACTCGCGCACGGAGGGTTCCGCACCATCAACAAAAAATAGAGCAAAGAAGTCGTGTTTGTTGTATGGCAGCCCCCCTTAAATATTTATTTTTAGTACCTATTTGTTGTTAGAGCGCCAGAGCGGCAATAGAGATACATCATTTGTGAAATTTTCAACTGTCTAGCTATCGCGGTTCATGACATACAGCCTGGTGACAGACGGACGGACGGACGGACGGACAGCGAAGTCTTAGTAATCGGGTCCCGTTTTTTACCCTTTGGGTACGGAACCCTAAAAATAAGATACAGATAAGGGCCGACGAAAAGGTAGAGCCCTCTGGTAGTGTCGGAAAGAATCGAATCACGAGTGAAAGGGACAGAGGTAAAAGAAAAATTAGATTTTTTTTTAATGATATGTGCTTTAATTTAATTCTAGGATACTTATTTATTTCACACCTATTTTATAAAAAAAATACAAAATAATATAGATAGAATTTCGGTGAACTTATTGAGATTCTGCGTGAAGGCTATACGTTATACCAGAAATAGACACACTTAGTAATACTACTACTAAGACATGTAATACATAGTAGGTATCTAAGTAATCAAATACAAATAACAAAAAATCTTAAACCTCATTTCGCGGACGTATTTTGTTGAAGTAGGACCCGCCCACCATCTTTCTGTTTTGCATAACGTTAACTGGTAGAGAATGCCCTATTGGCATTAAGTCCGCCTTTTTACTGTAAGGTTTTCTTTTGTACGATAAGGGTTAAATAAATATATAAACACCAAATTTCATCTCAAACGGTTCAGCGGTTTAAGCATGAAGAGGTAACAGACAGACAAAGTTAGGTACTTTCGCATTTAAAATATTAGTAGGGATTGTTTATAATTTTACCTACTCTTAAATCAAATCGAGGTACATGTCACTAGGTACGCTTTTTTACTTACTAAGGGTAGGTATGTTATGATGTAGAATAGAATACTTGTATTTGTAATTATTATGAAACATTCTGGTAACTTTTTCCTTAGAAAGCATTAATTTATATCGCTAAATAATTATTAATTACTTACACAAATACGCATATTATACAATTGTAAAACTTCAAGCACAACATTAACTATACATTTATTTATACTAATATTTGTAAGTATTAGGTAGTTGGTTCCTCGTACATAAAAAGTACATACCTAAGTACGTACCTATTTGTTCTATGTACAATGTCAATTTAACGGTAAACTATCGCCCTGTATATTAACAGTTAAGTACACATCCATGCACGTAAAAAATGCCTATTAATTTAAAAAAAAAGGTAAGTACTTACCTACCTACCTAAATATTTGTTGTAATATTTATTGAATGTACAATTTGAGACTAGTTCTTCACAATCAAAATCTAATTCTACTTTTTCATACAAAGTAATTAAGTGTAAGATGTAACGGCTAAACAGCTTAATTTTCTTATTGCATACAAGCTGTCAACTATTGTCCACAGGAGTGAATCTTTGAATAAAATATATGTAACCTGTATGTTCCACCTACCTGCAGATTTTTCTCAGCTAACTATCTAAGTATCTACCTATATTTGCCACTTTAACACAATCAAGATGTTACCTCGTGATGCTCGTGGTATCCAGTATTATTTTACGTAGTGTACTTAATGCAGTGGTTATATTCTCTTTGCCTACCCTAAGTTGCCACTGGGCAGTAGGCAAAGAATATAACCACTACGTTTGCAGTAGGCACCTTGATTTCACGTTTGGTATTTTTAAAAGCTAGTTGCGAAGTATTATATTTACAACTTCCCAGATGTAAAAAGTAGCCCAAAATACATGAACAATTTTTTTTACTGTGGCATCTTGTTTATCATTTGCATTTGTGTATCATAGATAAATGACAATATTTTGAATAAATGTAATATACGTTATGTAATTCGTTTTAGTAAAAAAATAATGACATTTTGTAAAAGACCTGTAAGTAAGAAAACCTAAAAATTATTTGTCAACGTATTTTTGGCCCCCCCCTGTCGTAGATATTCTTAATGATAGGTACTCTGATGATCGAACTGATCGAACATATTTTGCTAGTTCATTTGTAAGTATTTATATGTATTAATTTATCCCTTGTTTAATTTAATAATTTACCTATGTTAAACGGATAATAGATTTAGAGCATAGGTAATATGTAATTAGGTACATGTTATAGTCCTCAGGTTCATTCTAGATATTTTTGTCTAGAAGAACGAAGTCTTGATTTTTATTTAACCGACTCCTTAGGTACACTTGGTATATTTTCTATTTTATGGCTACCTATTTCCTAAGTTTTACATACATCGTTATCTTATGGGCTTAAGCGTAGGTTCTTATTACATCATAATTATCCATTTAGCCTAGTCGTAACACATTTCATGACTTAAAAGACTTTAGGAGAGACAAACAACTTTATCAATCTACTTAAAGTTACTTCGTCCAATCATGCCCAATTGTAAATATGCACGTTCTCGAATTAACTGCAGAGTTCACATTCGAGCAAGTTTAGTCACAATCAAAACGTGTCACGTAGTTTTAGAAACACTCTGAAGAGGGCGGGCGGTTCGTTCACTGGTCATTCGAGCTTTGAACACCGCGCGCCGTAAGCGAACGTCGCTGCTTCACTTCACCTCGGTGCCCGAGCTGCCACGTGTCTCCTGAGCGACTCTGTCTTCACAGACTCGATCAACTTTGAGCGAGCCCTCTGACTAGACCGTGTCTAGAGAGGGCGGTCGCTCCACGGTCAGTCCAGCAAGTGCGCGGGAGTGGGCGCCGGCAACGCGCGCAGCGGCTTCATCTCGGCGCCCGAGCTATCGCTCACCAGCAATGTCTCCTGCGGGCAGCACGATGTCTTTATCGACTCCGTCGATGTCTTGTGGTTCTGTGAACATAGATAAGTAATTGACTGTAAGGCTAGAGATAAACTGGGTATAATGCCTAAATATATCTACTACTGCGGGGTCTCCAAGCTTGGGCACGAGGGCAACTGCTAGCCTCTGCTCACTATTTTCGGACAAGTTTATATAGAATTTGGCACTCTTAGCGGGCCAAATTAGCAGAACGTAGAGCAACATACTTAATTTAGCAGCACGAATAGGTCTAAATTTCCTGCAGTGGCACTATATAATTATATTACACGCCCCTATTAATTAATAGGGGCGTGTATACGGATAGGTACAGAGGTGAATTTGTGTAAGTAAACACACTGACCCGTTTAAAACAATGCGCAAGAGCGTGGCTCAGCGCTCGCAGGCAGCGAGGGCGCGACCGGCGCATCAGCACGTAGAGCACGGGGTCGAGCACGTAGTTGAGCAGCATGAGCAGGTCTGAGATGGCCCCCAGTGGCGCCAGACGTGGCCAGTAGCGCGAGTTCAAGGACAAATATAGGGACGACGTTATCTGCAAGAAATATAAAATACCATGTCCATGTGTAATATATGGGGTACCTACTAATATAATTATTGCCGTGCCCCATGACAATATATTAAACTTACTAAAAAACCAAATATTTAACAGAAATCGCAAAAAATCTTTCTTATTTATCGCCAATATTCATCGTCCGATCAAAATACATGCCTATTTAATACATGCCTGCACAAAAGTTAACTATTACTAAATTTAATAAATTAGTGTTCTTTGAAACATTCCAATAAATAGAGCATTTAAAGAGGCTTTGCACACCATCAAATACCTAATACGACAAACGTGCTGATATTAGTAAACATAAACTAAACTAAATTCAGAGGCTTTTAATTCATTTCTTCTAACTTGTTTTGTTCGTCATTAAGGAAGACGCAGGGCGCCAATAACAATAATAACACACCCACTCGCCTTAATTAAACCTCGAGAAGAGCGTTACTCTTACCGCCATCGCCATCGTAAAGCGTTCTGGGGAGTAAGTACATACGGCGTACCTAATGGTAATGAAGAAGCGCCATGAGCTCATTCAGGGCAATATGAAAACCAAGCAGTTATTTCGGTCGTTTACCGAGTATTTGCTTTTGATGAACCAATATACAGATAGGTATTACGATGTCCTCGAAATTCACAACATAGATGGAGCCTGAGGCGAAAGGTCGCCCTCGTATTGTATTCGGTGGGAATACCTACAAAGTCAGGGGAGAAAGTTTATCAAAATCAAATTGATAGCTGGAGGCTCAAGCCATAGCAATGTATTATCAAAATAATTAATCAACTGAAGTATGTTAGCGCAATCGTTCTAGTTCACCCAAAAGTTGAAGTTCTACTCACCTGGGTTTGGTTAGCGGTAGAAAGAATAACTAGGTAAGTGTTTTTCCTATATCTGTAAAATGTATATACGCGTTCCAGTATAAATGGACCCCTTTACTTTTAAAAAATACGCGTAATCTTAGGTCAGATTTATTCTGGTCCGTCTACAGCTCACGAAGTACTTAAAGGTCCAGTTGAGCTTACGCGTAGCTGCATTTTAGTATTTTATCGTGTTAACGGAGGCTATTGAACTTAATTAAAATCGCCATTCCGAATTAGCTGTAAGTAATGGCTCGTTTAAATTCCAGCGGTTGACATTGGCGAGTTTAAAATTTCAATCCATGGCTTAGGTATCCATTTATTGAGACAATGAAATATTTTCGCGCGTTACACAGCGCGCATACAAAGTAACTTATACCTTATTAATTTAGTGGCTACTATCTAGTAGTGAGAGTCACTTGTTGTGAAGTTAGGAGCCAGTAGAAAAACTTTAGGTAGATTTTATTGAGACTATTGGAAGTACCTACTTAAATATGTATTTATGAACCGTGAAATCAGTTAAAAATATTCACACAATGAGGAAAAGACTTCACGTTGTCTCAGTCTCAGTTGGCCCAATTCGAACTTTAAGATACGTCATTACGACGGTGTGTCTATTAGGCGTAATATTTTACGTAGCGTCTCTGCGGAAAGAAAAGAGTCGTGGGGCCCGATTCGGATTTTGAAATTGACATAAATTTGCGCGATTCTGGAGAAACTCTTGAACGATTTCTACAAGATATGACTTAGAGATCCAATTCATCAATATATATAATAAAAGAAAGTGTACAATGTGCGTGCCGCTAAAACTCAGAAATGAGTCCCGATACGCTCAAGGAAGCTATATAGGGTGGTAGCCCTCTATCTGCCGTCCATGAAGAAGTTTTCCGTTTTTACCTGAAGGGTGTGCTTTTGAAGATATAAGGGCTGAAAATTTCGCCCTCTGAGACCAAGAAGCAGTTGTTTTTGTTTTTGAATTTTGAACCTTAACTTAATAAAACAAAGTTCAGAATAGATCGGGAAGTATATACCTACAAAAATGTGTACCTGTACGGATATGATGGTCGTTCTTGTCTACGTGACAGCGTGATAAAACGGTGTCCGTCACTTTCTTTCCCACGGTGTTAAACAGTGACAGTTATTTTATCACGTGGATAAAGATGGATAAAGCTATCCATAATAGGCTGGCTGGTGAGGTGTCTTGGGTCTCGGAGGCTAGATATTTCTAGAACAGTCCAGAACATTCGAGAGTATTCGAGAGCATTCCACAGCATATCAGAACATTCTGGAATGTCGGCGAATATTCGAGAACATTCCAGAACACTTTCGAATGTTGTGGAATATTCTGGAACATTCGAAGCCGCCTCGGAGGCTAGACATTTCTGGAACAGTCCAGACCATTTGAGTCTTCGAGATAGTTCCACAGCGTATCAGAACATTTTGGAACGTTGTCGAATATTCGAGAACATTCTAGATCATTGTGGAACATTCCAGAACATTCGAAAGTATTCGAGAGCATTCCACAGCATTTCAGAACATTCTGGAATGTTGTCGAATATTTGAGAACGTCCAGATCATTGTGGAATATTCCAGAACACTTTCGAATGTTGTGGAATATTCTGAACTATTCGAAGGTTTTTTGTAGGATCATAGCTACCTATTGTGGTAACGTCGTGAGGTTCGAATGTTCAAGAACATTCCGGAATATTCTGGAATGATGTCGAATATTCAGAAATAGCCTAGAATCCTGGATACCAGATCATTGTGGAACGTTCCAGAACACACTCAAATGTTGTGTAATGTTCTAGAACATTTTGGACTATTTGAAGCCTTTTTTGTCTTTACATAAAGAAGATGGGAATTTTTACCTGAGGGGCGTGCTTTTGAAGTTAATTACACCCTTTAGACATTTCTAGAACAGTCCAGAGCATTCGAGAGTATTCGAGATCATTCTATAATATTTCAGAACTTTTTGGAATGTTGTCGAATGTTTGAGAACATCCCAGATCATTGTGGAATATTCCAGAATACTCTCGAATGTTGTGGAATATTCTGGAACATTGTGGCCCATTCAAAGCCTTTTTTGTATGGGTGGAGCTACAGAACATTCTGGAATGTTGTCGAATATTCGAGAACATTCTAGATCATTGTGGAACATTCCGGAACCCTTTCAAATGTGGATATTCTGGACCATTCGAAGCCTTTTTTATAGGGTTACCTTAATTATTAGGGCTACCTATTGGTAGGGGTATATATAGGTAGGGTAGTAGGGGTAAGCAAGACAGTTGTGAGGTTCGAATGTTCGACAATATTCCGGAATATTCTGGAATGTTATAAAATATTAGTAAACAGCCTAGAATCTAGGATCCCAGATCACTGTGGAGTGTTTCAGAACACATTCAAATGTTTTGGAATATTCTATTGAAATAAACGCTTTATCTAAAATCTTATCTATCTAGAACATTGTGGACTATTCGAAGCCTTCATAATCTCAGGAGATTTTCGACAAACACTTTCAGTTATCCCTATTCCCTATGCTTTTCTCACGGTCAACTATATTAGGTACGGGTCGTAGGTTGTTCTCGAGTTGGAAATAAAAAAAAATGTACGTAGAAGTAGGTACAGGTATTGTAGTAAAAAAAACCTAAATATATTTTAAAGTTGTTCCTTTTACTACAACCACCACACAATTCACATGTCAGCTCCCTGAGCGAAGCCGGGTACCTCAGCTAGTATCTAATAGATATCTAACTCTATCTAACGTAAAAGTGACATTGGTTGCCCGAATTGCGCTGCAAAAGAGAACTAGTTGATATCTAAACTATAACTTATCTAGTACGTGTCGTCTCTTGTGAATATCTTAAAGTTCGAATACGGCAGGTGGAATCTTACACATATAACGCCGCTTTTACACATATAACGCTCACGCCCCGCCCGGAAAACGCGCCTGTGTGACGGAACCATTAAAGTTCGAATCGGGCCGAATATCTAAGTGAGCATTAAAATATATATGTAGGTACGTAAGAAATATTTAGGATCTATAGTAATCTGTAACACGTAGTGAGCCACGGGAGCCACGAAAGTATTTGGCAAAGCAACCTGATAAATACTCGTAATGACTAGGTGAGGGTGGGGAGGGTCGATCCCTAGGGGACACTTGGTAAACTTCATTTTTAATCAAACCAAACGAGATACATTTTTTTGCACTGGTAACACTCATTCATTCGTTCCTAACTTTACGTTCTGTCATGGCACTGTATCGGAAAAGTCAGTGGTTCAAAAATGGCGGACGGTGAAAGATTTTCTGCGTACTATATTAAATTTTCGGTAAGCTTTAACTGGATTTATTTTATAATATGAGATGGAAATGATGTTAGTGAGTGTGCTTATTTTATTTGTTGTTTATTGAAGTGATGATTAACTTGGATTACATTGATATACGCGAACACACGTTTCGAGTACGGCACGTTTTATAATCTTACTATGTCTGGGGAGACTTTGTCTTTTTCTTCAGGGGAGATATGATTCCGGGATCATGTCACCCCCAAAGCGATCAAGTATATACATTGTAATAAATTTACTTACAAAATGATTCATAGAGCTATCATAAATATTTTCTTTTCTTTAGTAAATCATGCCGCAAAAGTACGTCCAGAGATACACTGATTTAAACTTTCAAGGTTTTTGACTGATTATTGTTTATTAAAACGGGATTTAATGGCGTATAATTCAGTTTTTAATTATACAACCGACTCCGAACTCCGAAAACGGAATTATCCCCGTGGCCTTTGAAAAGACTAACTAAAGTTGACATCAACATTTTACGAACTACCCGCACTTGGTCTTGTTTATCAAGTTAAACGTTTTACACACAGGGGATGTTACTCGGTCGACAAACAACACTTATAACGATATTTGGTTTTCAACCGGCGATATTTGTTTTTATAGATGAAATGCTATTTCAATTCAATGGCTTTCCGACCTTATGTACTATAGAACCGACGGTCCATAGAAAGGATTTTAGGATTATGCAGCTCAAACACCGTCCTCGAAACGTGAGCAGTAAATTTCTAAACTTATTTATTATAGTAAACAATAACGACCAGATATGGGTAAAAAATTTAAAATTGCTGTAGGTAGATACCTACAGCAATTACATACAGCAGCGTCAGATGACGCTAAAAATACCTTCATAATAACTTTAAAAAATTTAGCTTGTTACAAGAAATTTTATGTTAATAACTTAGATTTTTGTTTTTTTTTTAACTTTTTTTTTGGTTCAAAAATTGATTCCCTATTTTATGTTGTTTTATGGATAATACGATTACATTGTTTTTTAAAAGTATAAGATTATGGATTAATATGTGTTAGATATCTTCATATATTAATTTTCTGTAGATAAAGTGAATAAATTAATGTAGATACTACCCTCGAAATTGACATTGCCGCTTAAAATCTTTTTACCAAGTGTCCCCAAATCTGGAAGACTTGATCCCTTCGGCTTAGACATCTGATTACCGGAAATACAACTTCAAAGCATGGAAGATGCAATATATATATGTTTGCTGTGTATTTTACAAATTATAGATGCATTGCTAATAGCGATCCTAGTTATATAATCAATGAGAATCTGGTATGGGGAGACACGGTAAAAATCTGTTTACCATGTGTCCCAAGAACCAGGGTCACTTGATCCCCCTAGGATCAAGGCTCCCGACCAGGGGTAAACAAGTCTCCCTTACATAGGGGACACATGGTAAAAGTCAACAGTATGGGTTTTCATTAAATAATGGTCTAATTTATTGCACAAATCTGTTCTAATTCAAACTATTAATGAAGAGATAAATTCTGAATCGTATGGTCTATAAAGTTTTTCAATACTACAAATAGTTAAGAAAATGTATGCTAAAAACAAAAGGGGTGATCAACCCTCCCCAGTTTCCCCTATAATTAGGCGTCCTACCTGATTTAAATAGGAAAGTCTTAACGTCACTGACAAGTACGTAATGAGACGATTACGAGAACTCACTTCACTAACATAATAATTCATCTTGTATTTTTGGTGAAGGTGGCGTTCATTCCCAAGCTGTTCTATATATAATTAATCAAAAAAACAAATAGACGACTTTTTAGGAAATGAAAAAAAAAATTCAGTTACTAGTATTATATATGACTACCAGTAGTTATTAGTAAGTACTTGACTCTAAAACAATAAATAGTTGGTTTTACAGGACAGTTCAAAGGCCAAGGGAATAACTTTTTTCATAAAAGCGGTAGGTAGCAGATACGACCATTTTTATTTAAATCCAGATTCAAATTGCTTTTAATAGAATATCTGGATGTAGACGCATAAACTTAATCTGCTTTAAATTACAAAGGAGCTATTTGATCCATTGAAAATTAGTAAACCAACATAAATAAATAAATAAAATTCGAGTACTTATAATTATTTCTTCTTATTTATTTTGCTTCTTAACTACTTAAATTAACAATCTGTTATTCTGTTGAAAGTTGTAATGTTAATTTTCAACCGTCTTAACCCTGCTATGTAACTGATGTAACGTAACACCACGGGAGTTATATACATATATTCACGATAAACTTTTGCGTATTGCGCGTCTGGCTTTATTCTTAGTTGCAAAATGAACTATATATTTCGGATAGAGCGTTCTTTTAGATAAACAGCGACGTACATTTTTCAAAGACTCTCATCATTTGTAAATTTTAGTAAGTAGAAGGTTCTAACACTTCTAACATGCCTAAAAGGATAAAGTAAGCAAGCATAGTAAGTTAACTAAGCCTAAAAAAGTTTTTGACTCTGATGCGTGAATTTCAGATAAAACAATAACATATAAAATACCGCACCTTGTAATATCATGAGGATTTGGTTAAATGTTTGATTGAACGCGAACATGTCTGATGGTGCGGCAAATAGAAAGTGCCGGAGTTTTCTAATCGATTACCTCTTTCGCTTTTCAGTTTCCAAGAACGACTATTTTTACCAGTAACCGTTAGTACCTAAATACGACTCATATTGTTTTATTAGTATCGAAAAGTTACACTCATGGTTCGATATATAGCACCAAGAGCTAAGTATATTACATAACATAAATTACATTCAAAATACGCGTTCAAGCTGTTTTTATTAATAGACGCGTCCTCTTGCCCACAGACCCCTCACTTTAGGTTAAACCTTGAAGTCGGTGTGTAACAAAGCTCTCATTTTAATATTAAACATGTTAAAAAAAGACAAATAATCTTTACGGATTAAAGCGTAAATTTCAGTGCTCAAACTATGAGTTTTACTGAGGGAGTTCTAAATAAATAGACCCGGCGCGGCGTGACGTGACGCTGACGCCCCGCCCCTCTCATTATATTTACTCCAGTAGACAGCTGACAACAGCAGCCCGAGCTGTACTGGTTGGTTGTGAATGTTGTGATGTTTAGCAAACGGTGACAGCTCTCTTCTACCCTAATTAGTTTTGTAGAAAGGCTCTATCGACATTTATAGCTTCGTAGAAATCCAAGAATTAGGTAGGTTAGAGTATTGGAAAATCCGAAGGCAGTTTAAAGTTCCAATGCCAGGTGCATTGGAACTTTAAAAAAATGCAAATAACCTTAAATCTACTTAGGTAATATTTGCCTATCTTAATATATTTCTGAAAAGAAAATTTTACTCTCGATTGCGTAACGAGAAATATCTTGAAGGCGGGTTAACACTTCCAATATTAAGTATAAGTACTATTTTATAATCTGTGCCTCAACTCTTAGGGCCCGGCCACATGTGTCAGCGGTGCGGCGCCCCCCGCCGCCGCGCGGCGCAGCACCGCAGAAATCTGCGGCACCGCAAACCGCTCTGCGGCGACGCCCGCCGCAACGCAAAATTTTGCGGTGCCGCGCTGCGGCGCCGCGCGCGGTGCCGCAAAGCGGTGAGTTTCGCCGCGCGCGGTGCCGCCAAGCGGCGTGCGGCGCCGCGTGCGATGCCGCGCTGCATAGTAAAGAATAAAATTCGATTACCAGTTGTTTAATCAGACATGGATCCCTTCACACGTGTTCTGCTCTTGCTGTTGTCGAGGTGATATTTTGCTTAAAGTTCTTCAAAACACGGCACAGACATTCGAAAATAGATATAAAATTTATTTTCAATCATCTTCAACGCCTCGTATTTTCTTTTGAAATGATTTGAATCTTCATTCATTATACGAAGATATGGGTTCACCCAAAATTTTCTTTTCAATTGTTTTTTTATTTCTGCGCCTTTTTAATAGCGCTGGCAGTACATCGAGAAATACAGTAAATTGCTGCAAATGATGTTAAAGGTATGATAATCGGTGCGATTGATCTTTGGGACATTTGAAACAATTTGACCCGAAGCACCAACAAATTAAAAAAAAAACGAGACGAGTTACCTTTTTCTTGTATGGAATTAAAAAAAATACTGTTTAGAAACCTTTCGTGTGTGGTATTAAACGAAAGGGCTTTCTGAGCCGATTCCAAAAATATATCATATTATTCATTATATTTCAGTCATTTTTAGGGTTCCGTACCCAAAAGGTAAAAACGGGACCCTATTACTAAGACTCCGCTGTCCGTCCGTTTAATACTACACAAGATAGGTTTCTAAATATATTTTTTTAAATTCCATACAAAAAAAAGATGACGTCATAGCTCCTCTCGTTTTTTTTTATTGTTGGTGCTTCGGGTCAATTTGTTTCAAATGTCCTAAAGATCAATCGTACCGATTTTCATACCTTTAACACCATTTGCAGCGTTTTTTGGCGAATCGCTATCGCTATAACAACAGCAAGAGCAGAACATGTGTGAAGGGATCCATGTCTGATTAAACAACTGGTATATAGTCGAATTTTATTCTTTACTATGAAGCGCGGCATCGCACGCGGCGCCGCACGCCGCTTGGCGGCACCGCGCGCGGCGAAACTCACCGCTTTGCGGCACCGCGCGTGGCGGCGGCGGCGCCGCACCGCTGGCATGTGGCCGGGCCCTTAATTCTGCCCATACCTATCTATAAATGCAGTGCCTACTAGTAACCACTTACATATGTACTTATAATCATATAAGTAAGGTCTGTGTTGTCTGTTAATGTTCAATCAAAGATAGGCTAAGTATCTATTTGTAAACTTTACTGACAAGATAATATATATAAGTTCTACAAAATGGTCGCACAAAGGGTTCTTAGATTGTAAACTCCAATTACCCCACTTGCAGTCTCGTTGGAAATATACAGGCATTTTAAAACAGATGAACGTTGTTTTGATGTAAATATTCAGTTCTGTACTTAAATACTTACATCGCAATAACTATTACACAGGGTGCCCAGTAATTAGTGGATAACCTTCTAACCACCGACAGAGCACCTTAGGCTGGTCCAGAAAATGCACTTATAGGTCTAGTAAAAGTTTCGTGGTTTTCGATATAATCGAACTTTTCTGTCTTTTTTAATGGCTAGCTCCATACTTCACTTTAATCACAATCTAGGCCATATCTTTGTCTGTAAAGATGTAATTAGCGTGTGTGATACCATTTTAGAATCAGTATTAGATAAACTTGTTTTTAAGAAAGTTGGCCATTCTGTTCTCCATACATTTTTTTTTTCACCACAAACGATCAAACTTATTGAAATTTTTTAAGAAAAAATTGATTGGAATTATTTGTGTGGCTACCATAAAGCGACAACCATAGGTGATAACGAAAGGTCCGATCGCCGTGTATCGCTCCAACCTATGGTTATCGCTGCCACGACATTGAGCGACTTGCGACGGTGGCAGCGATAACCATAGGTTGGAGCGAGACACAGCGATCGGAGCTTTCGTTCCCACCTATGGTTGTCGCTTTTTGGTGGCCACACAAAAAATTCCAATAAATTTTTTCTTAAAAAATTTCAATAAGTTTGATCGTTTGTGGTGAAAAAAAATGTATGGAGAACAGAATGGCCAACATTCTTAAAAATAGTTTATCTAATACTGATTCTAAAATGCTATCACACACCCTAATTACATCTTTACAGACAAAGATATGGCCTAGATTGTGATTAAAGTGAAGTATGGAGCTAGCCATTAAAAAAGACAGAAAAGTTCGATTATCTCGAAAACCACGAAACTTTTACTAGACCTATAAGTGCATTTTCTGGACCAGCCTAAGGTGCTCTATCGGTGGTTAGAAGGTTATCCACTAATTACTGGGCACCCTGTATATGAGATGTGTATATTCGAGAACGTACCTACCTACACTCAAGCGCAATGAATATACCTACGGGTTACATTTTCTGCATTTTATACAGAAATTGTGACTGCTTTCACTGCTCTTGAGTGTATTTTATGGGAATGAGCACGTGAAAGTATACATATTCGCTTATGCATCGTTATACATTTTAATATAGGTAGTGGATAAATTTAATTTTGGATATGTGGATAGTACCTAGGTAAGTACTTACTTATAGTTTATGAGGGTCGATTTACTCGTAACGTAAGAAACCATTTTTCTGATGTGTGTAGACCTACGTACCGATATGGAATCGAAAACGTATTGCGAATCGAGTACGTTGAGATTGTGAGTAGGGAGCTCGTTTGCATTTACAGCGTGGTAAATAATATGCGTCCAGAATATCAATTACATATAGGTACGTAATATTATAAAGCCTATAATTATTGTTAATCAGCCATTGTAGGTAATAGGCAGGTAAAAATACCAACGATTTATACCTATAAAAAATTTTTTTGGGGAATATTTAGAATGAAACATCTCTTATTTACTTATAAGACTTATATATTGCATTTCTCATGCACCAATCAGCGAGAGAAATTTTCAGGGTCGTATCAAAACAAAATTCAGAATCGAATAAATTATATCAGAAAACAAACGGCCGACTATGCGAAGTGTGACGTACCGAATATAATGAAAATTATTATCATAGTGAATACTCTGTTTTTAATTCTGCACAAACGTGCATTACAACACATTAATTACTGACATTAATAGATAGGATTCAATCAAATAACTTAAACTTGAACTAAGTAGAATGATTTTGCAGAAGTTCCTAAAACCATTCCATATTTAATAAGTATATTGAAACATTATAAGTAGTAGGTACTGTACGTGTACCTAGTTAAGCTACCTATACCTAAATGTTGAAAAAACACACACCAACGTTTAATAATAACACATTAAAATTTAGTATACTTATACTGTTACAGTCTCGTAATTTATACTCTTAGCTCATTCATAAATTATGATAATTATCAATTGCATGTTTAATTAAATTTTCGTGACTGAAATACTATAGTAATTAAGATAATATATTAAATTAATGTTACTTACATTAAGATTAAGCTAGTTTTTACTGGATGAAGTGCTCAATCAACCTATCCGACTTAATCCTAAGTATTATTTAAAACATATTGTATAAAACTTTACTAGGCGGTTCACATACAGAGTCTAAGAAACCCTATCATATCATAGAACATTCTTAATATTAATAACACTCGAAATTGTAACCAAACAATTTATCCCCACCCTCAGAATACTGGCCTTCAAGACCATAAGGATTTACAAAGTTTTCCGCCGTCACAGCCGACATAACACATAAATAGTTGCCGAACGCTCACAATCAGTTAAGTACACAGAAATTCCGAAAGAATGACCTGCTGAAACGTTGCGCTGGAGGGGGGAGAGTATTTGCTCTTCAGCGTTGGAATTACACCAGAACAAGGCTGTGATTTTTTTCTGTTGCTCGGTACACACTTTACATCAATTAAAATTTGTTACTGAATGAATAACCTTTCATCTAATAATTACAGTCCAAATTATCTGGGACGTATACGGGACAAGGCAGTTGAGGGGTTAATTAAGAATAAGAAGAAGGTACCTTAGATTTTTTAGACAATAATCATGGCGTAGTGTGTGTAAGCATTTACGTTTAGGTAATTGTTTCTTTAACTACATATTAAAATTAAAAATAATGTTAACACGAAAAATTCATCTCCACTCACGTGTCACGTATATACTTACCTGCTAATCTATATTATACCTTTAAACGAGCAATTCTTGTATATTTATGTATTTATATGTATATATATTTCAGGGATCTCGGAAACGGCTCTAACAATTTCGGTGATATTTGCTATATGGGAATTTTCGGGGGCGAAAAATCAATCTAGCTTGGTGTTATCTCTAGGAAAACGCGCATATTCGAGTTTTTATATGTTTTCCGAGCTTTGCTCGGTCTCCCAGATATTATTATTAAGGCATGTAAAATACCTGTAAGATGCAAATTAAAGAACATTTGAACTGAATATTTGAAGGCAATTATCACATTTTTCGCGCGTAGGGGATAATTCACGTTCACGCTTTGATCCTCCCTCGATCCTCGGTGTTGAGGAAATTTGTTGATGTATTCCTATAATTTCCTTTGACGGTAAGAAAATTACTTTGGTAGGTTTTGTAACCTCCTTTGGTTTTGTTGTGGTATGTTGTTTAAATCTTCGCCATCGTCATCTATATATATAAATGCACGTGTCCTGACTGATTGACTGATTGACTGACTGACTGACTGACTGACTGACTCATCAACGCAGAGCCGAAACTACAAACGCTAGAAAGTTGAAATTTGGACACTAGGTTGCATTTATAAAATGTATAAGAGTTAAGAAGCGATTTTGAGAAATTCAACCCCTAAGGGGGTTAAAAAGGGGATGAAAATTTGTATGGGGTTCAAGTTTTATTTTTTGCTAGGAAATTGAAACTTCGTAAAAAGATATATTATTAAAATACACGAAAATTAATTTCAGCGTTTTTGAAAATTCATCCCCTAAGGTGGTGAAAAAGGGGTTGAAAGTTTGTATGGATATCAAACATTTTTTTGAGTGCGAGACTTGAAACTTTGTGTATGGAAATATTATTAGAATACAGGAAAAGTAATTTCAGCGTTTTTAAATTTTCATCCCCTAACAGGGTTAAAAAGGGGTTGAAAGTTTGAATCCATTACAAATGCTTTGAAATTTCTAAGAAAGGCATAATAGCCGATTTCAAAAAAACTTATTGCGACATTTTTGGAAATTCAACCCCTAAGGGGGTTAAAAAGGGGATGAAAATTCGTCTTGGGGTGCATATTTTATTTCAAGCTAGGAACTTGAAACTTTGTAAAAAGTTATTATATTAAAATGGAAGATAACTAATTTCAGCGTTTTTGAAAATTCATCCCCCAAGGTGGTGAAAAAGGGGTTGAAAGTTTGTATGAACATCAAATATTTTTTTGAGTGCGGGACTTGAATCTTTGTATAAGGGCATATTATAAGTATACAAGAAAAGTAATTTCAGCGTTTTTAAAAATTCATCCCTTAAAAGGGTCAAATAGGGGTTGAAAGTTTGTATGGAGATCAAACATTTTTTTGAGTGCGGGACTTGAATCTTTGCATAAAGGCATATTATTCGAATATAAGAAAAGTAAATTCAGCGTTTGTGAAAATTCATCCCCCAAGGTGGTGAAAAAGGGGTTGAAAGTTTGTATTAAGACCAAATATTTTTATGACTGTGGGACTTGAATATTTGTATAAGGGCATATTATTAGAATACAAGAAAAATAATTTCAGCGTTTTCAAAAATGTATCCCCTAACAGGGTTAAAAAGGGGTTGAAAGTTTGAATCCATTACAAATGCTTTGAAACTTCTTAGAACGGCATAATAGCCGATTACAAAAAAAAGTAATTGAGACTTTTTGAAAATTCAACTCCTAAGGGGGTTAAAAATGGGATGAAAGTTTGTCTTGGCGTGCAAATTTTATTTTAAGCTAGGAACTTAAAACTTTGCAAAAAGGTATTAAATTAAAAGACCAGAAAACTGATTTCAGCGTTTTTATCAATTCATCCCCCAAGATGGTGAAAAAGGGGTTGAAAGTTTGTATAGAGATAAAATATTTTTGCGAGTGCGGGATTTGAATCTTTGTATAAGGGCATATTATTAGAATACAAAAAATGATATTTCAGCGTTTTAATGGATTCAAACTTTCAACCCCTTTTTAACATTCATCCATTAGAATACAAGAATGTCCTAAGCTAATGTAGAATAAAATAACCACCAACATACAAATCCACGCGTACGAAGTCGCGGGAAACAGCTAGTCAATAATATTCACAAAACTGTCGAAAAAAAAACGAATGAACTCCGACCTTAACCCACTTGTTAGATGCAACCATCTTTTTACATCCGATGCGGGTTTTTGCTCAGTTAAGGCCACTTTTTGTCGAAGTCAGTGTTTTAACTACGGAACTAGGAAGTTCCGAAAACGCGAAAATACTAACTTCATAACATTTACAAGGTAAGTAAGTATCTCCGTTGGACAGTAAACATAATTGTAACACAGTAATAATAGTTTATGTGTCTGCTACATAATGAAAGGCATATATAGGTAATACGAGTGTAAGTTTATGAATCGAACTAAGTGTGCATCATAAAAGGATCACACATCACAGTGACACGAGTGTTTTAATAGGTATCTAATTATAAACAGTTACAAACACTATTTTATCACACACGTAATTATAAGCTCTTCTATGATGAGATTAATGAATTCAGGTATCGCATGTTACGACCGCCAGTGCAGCATCGCCTTTCTGTCGCGGAATTTGCGGATATGAGGTAGCGATAGCGTCTCCGAATTATCTTGATCGCTTATTTAACACAAAAATTTTGCTATACATCATTAGATTATTCGTTTATAAACAACAAATTCGAATAAAAAGTTATTTCGACAGATGATAAATAAAATAGATTTTTTTTTCAGAGATGTTCGAAAAAAACCGGTCAAGTGCGAGACGGACTCGCGTTCCAAGATTTCCGTACATTAGGTAGGTACCCAATTTTTAACAATGTATTTTTTATGTGGAATGTGAATGAAATGTCTTTAAAAAACCCACAGGGCTCGGATCAAAAACTACGTAATTAAGTCCGACTCACGCTTGACTCACACGAACATTTCTACTCGTAATAGGTTTTCCTGGCAGCCAGACAGACGCACGAGTCGCACTATGGGTTCCGTTTTTTCCTTTTGAGGTACGGAACCCTAAAAATCGATTTCATTGTAAGTAATACATGTAATAATAAAACAATAAAAATATCATTTTCACAAGGTTGTAACAAAACAGTTTATGCTGGTCGTAATTTGCGGTTTTTGATCGCATCATAGAGGGTTTATGATTATGTTTGTAGATAAAATAACAATGGTGGTATTCAAGGTCACATCATGGTTGCTGCGGTTGCGGTCATGAGTAGGTACAGCCAGCGGCAGAAGTTGGTAAGCGGGCCAGGTGTTCAAAATGATCTTGACGCGACTTTATTGTTAAGAGAATAAGAGCGTGTCCAGGTAATTTTGAACACCTCGCCCGCTTAGCAACTTCTGCTGCTGACTGTACATACCATTAGTAAAGCAACTCGTACGATAACACATTGAAAAAGTTCACGTACCATTTGTGGCAGCCAGCAGATCATAAATAATACAGACAGCGTCGCCATAAGTCTGCTGAAGGCGACTTCCTCAGCCGTGGCAGGGTTGTGGTGGCCGGCTTCAGAGGCGGGCACGGCGGCTCTCTGCCGACAGCTGCTCTTGGAGACTCTGCGCATCACAGGAGCCCCGCGAGGCGCGCTTATCTCGTATAGCGCGCGGATAACCGCCAAGTTGCAGTATACGAGAATCACGCACAGCAGGGCACCTAGAAACCAAGTGATCATCAGCAGGGCACCTAGAAACCAAGTGATCATAAGTGTCGTTAAGAACGAGTGTAAGTACCTACATAATTTCCAACAAGGGGTTCGTATAATTGACCTTCATACAAGTATTGCATACCAAATACCAAGCAAATATTTCAGTCATATGACTGCCAGTGTCATTCTATCCCGTAACCAATTAGAACGACGAGAACGGTATTTTTAGCGCGAGTGGACAGTTGTGCTAGGTTAGCCTCTAGGTAGGCCTCACGTGGTTTATTCGACGTCAGAGGCTCACTTTATTGAAATCAGAAAATATGTAAAGAGATAGTGGAATTAAGAATAGACTGGCCTTAGGTATGTATGTATTGAGCACAGCTGTTCTATGATTGTAAATAAAATAGGGACAAAGGTCACCAATATTGATAAGGATTAGCTATATTGCGTAAGATAGGTACAGTCAGCAGCAATAGTTGCTAAGCGAGTGAGGTGTTCAAAATTATCTTGACACGACTTTATTGTTAAGAGAATAAGAGCTCGTCAAGGTAATTTTGAACACCTCACCCGCTTAGCAACTTCTGCGGCATAATTTGTTCTTTCCAAAACTGATGATAGGTACCTAAGAACGTAACGTAGCACGAACTTGTCGAATTAATATCACCCCCTTAATGCTGCTTCGATGAACAGCATTAGGCAGCAATAGGCATCAGCAGCATAGTCGCGCAGGTCACGTAGTAGGTACGTTACTTGAGAACTCACCGAACGTGACGTAGATCCATGCGTAGACGAAGTCAGTTGTCTCAACAGCCATGCGGTAGCGCATGCAGCAGCCGGTGCTCTCGTTGTAGTACAGGCCGAGACCCAGCACCGGCGCGCACGTCAGCACCGCCGCCCAGAACCATCCGGCGAGCAGAGCGGTGCGGATCACGTAGTATGTCACTTGCTGCAACAAGGATGGACTAGGAGATTTAGCACATAAACGAGAATTATTAACGTTGTTGTATTAGAAACGACGTGAGCTCACTCGTGCGGAGACTCACCTAGGTACTGATAGCAAATTGAATTGGCGTAGGTATTGGATTTGGATGAGATTATTTGAAAGGTCTCGAGAAGTACTTGATAGATATGCAAAAGAGAGAAAGTACAGTCGGAAATAAAAGTGTGTATATATCTAAAAATATACGGTTCCTTTTTAGGGTTCCGTAGCCAAATGGCAAAAAACGGAACCCTTATAGATTCGTCATGTCTGTCTGTCTGTCCGTCTGTCTGTCTGTCTGTCCGTCCGTATGTCACAGCCACTTTTCTCAGAAACTATAAGAACTATACTGTTGAAACTTGGTAAGTAGATGTATTCTGTGAACCGCATTAAGATTTTCACACAAAAATAGAAAAAAAAACAATAAATTTTTGGGGTTCCCCATTCTTCGAACTGAAACTCAAAAAAATTTTTTTCATCAAACCCATACGTGTTGGGTATCTGTCTATGGATAGGTCTTCAAAAATGATATTGAGGTTTCTAATATCATTTTTTTCTAAACTGAATAGTTTGCGCGAGAGACACTTCCAAAGTGGTAAAATGTGTGTCCCCCCCCCTGTAACTTCTAAAATAAGAGAATGATAAAACTAAAAAAAATATATGATGTACATTACCATGTAAACTTCCACCGAAAATTGGTTTGAACGAGATCTAGTAAGTAGTTTTTTTTATACGTCATAAATCGCCTAAATACGGAACCCTTCATGGGCGAGTCCGACTCGCACTTGGCCGCTTTTTTATCTTACTTTAGGACTTACTAGTCACTTATTGAGTTTACTGTGGGGAAGTCGATTTGTGTAAGATTGTCCTATATTATTTAATTTACATACATACATTTATTAGGTAACACTAGATTTCAAGGGCTTCTAAGTTATTTTTATAACAATAATTGCGATATGAAGCTAATACACCTAAGTGTCCAGACGCCATTAGGAAGTAGGAACACACCCAATATTACACACGAGTAGGTAGCGATTGTAAGAAGTTTGCTGGGCTATAAAAAGGGGTCGCGCCCGAGATATTGGGCAACTTGAACGTGGGCGGAAAGTATGACCGTAATCGTACCGCAATACAAACATATGTTAGATAAGGATACGTAACGAACATTGAATGAGATTGAAATATCAATTGTCTGCCGTATTCGAACTTCAAGATATTCACAAGAGACGACACGGACTAGATCCATTCTAGATACGTTATAGTTTAGATTTCAACTAGTTCTCTTTTGCAGCTCAATTCGGGCAACCAATGTCACTTTTACGATAGATTGTGTTAGATATCTATTAGATGTGAATTAAATCTCTAAGTAATATCTTGTGGTAATCGTTCAAGAGTATCTCCAGAATCGCGGAAATGTCAAATTTGACAGGTTAGATCTTAAACATATCGTTATCGTATCTTGGCGATGTCTAAAAGATATTTAACTTAACCGATGTCTATTACAAAATCCGAATCGGACCTTGTGTTTCTTTTTTCTTGCTACCCGAAAATAAGATGTGAAAGACACGAAACTTGTTTAAAAAGAGTATCCAAATTACTGTATGCGTAGGTAAGTAAAAGCAGTAGGTAAGTAAGTAACAGTTACTTTTTAAATTAATATTCTCTGAGTTTTGATAAGGTAGGAGTAAGGCTAGTGAAACTCATAAAATCTGACCTGCTAACTTCGAGTAAAAGTTGAGATTAAACGCACCCCTTATAATTTATTCCTTACAATTCTTTTATAATTGAAATTCCTTTGTTAAAAACTGGCGGGTACCAATACTGTAGGTACCTACTAATCCACGATTTTTTGCCTTTTTTTAATATTCTGTAGGAGTTGAGATGAGGTAAATATCCGACACTTATTTTTTTTTTCTTTTTTTATCTCCTGTTATTCTTTATTTGCATAAAAGATAAATACAGTGGTACTACTAAACTAAATTAATAACTAGCTTAAATATAAAATATTCCTTATTTTTAGTTTATTTGTATAACCTAACCTAACCTAAAAATGGAAAATAGTACCTACCTAATAAAATGTGTGAGAATTACAAAATGAAAATGAAAGAACTGTCACGACATCAAGTGTACAAACACATATGAAACAATTAAAAAAGTGATAAAAAAGACAAGCCCAGGCCTGTATCTTGAATCAATGTGCCTTGTGAATGAATGCCTTAGGTAGCAGTTACAACAATATTTTAGTTCAGCTAGTTTGACCTATTTGCTACTTGCACAACGGGATGCGTATCTGCGATTCAAACGAGATATGTGCGCACCACTTACGCATGCAACCAGGTTGACCGCTGCAAACCGAATCACTAATTTGTTGTTGTAAAGAAAGAGATCAATAGAGCTACCGTTTACTTGACGTATCTAGTTAAAGATTTCATAATTTTGTATCCTTTCATAATCCGAAATCCACCACCAAATTCTAGAAATTGTAGACGACCGGAGAACACACAAAAAATAAAATTGTCTGACATTTTAGAATATTCTTATATACATTGCGTACGTAGGTATCGGATAAGTAGGGGTAAATTATAAATAATACCTACTAGGGCTTCCAATACCGGGATCCCGGTATTTCGGGATCCCGGGATCCCGTCTTTTTAGACGCATTTTTCAATACCGGTATTTTTAAAAGCAATACCGGGATCCCGGTATTTTAAAAAATGAGGGAAATGCGCAGTATAAACCCTTTAAATCCAATATATTCGGCTGTATCAAAAAATTCCAAAGCTTACTAAACGTCAGACGCATCTAGAGTTAGACCAAGAAAAGTCTGCAACGATTTTGATAACACGCGCAGTGCAAGTGTTATTTTAAACGTCAAAATTCTATAAAATTATGACGTACAAATAACACTTGCACTGTGTACTGCGTATGCTATCAAAATCGTTGCAGACTTTACTTGGTTTAACTCTAACTGGTCTCTAACCCTCATTTTATTATTGAAACAAGATCGTTGCCTAATGCGTCAGATAAATATTTGGTGGTTGGTGGTGGATGAATCCTGAAGTTATGTGAGTGATGAACAGGGGTCGGACAAAAAGTGCGGATGACGTCAAACCACTTATAGGATGATTTCAAATAGTATTTTTGATTTTCATAAACAATTATCACTTATCATTTATCAACCTCTTTATTAAACGATATCGCCACTTGAAATGAGTAAGTACGTTTTTGACTGACACATTGTCAATCAGATGAACAATAAATTGACGTCGTTATTGTTTAGCTATTGTATCTTCACGATTATATTTAGCTAAAATTTATATTTACTAATGTATAAGAAAACGCTCTAAAATGTCATCTTTACTCGAATATTGTGGCAAGTTTCGTGAAATTTATTTTATTCACTACATCACCCTACCACCTGTATTATTAATTCCATGGATTTATTTACGATTATTTTGTTAGTTCATTAATACTACTTTGTTACTACATGTCACACGGAAGTTTAAATACAAACTCAAACATCATCCTGTGTGCAAGATTACGTCATTTTTACGTCATCCGCACTTTTTGTCCGACCCCTGATGATGATAGTGACATTAACATAATTAGTTCTTATAATTTTATCAAAAAATAAAACGAAAGAGCTAGGATAACTGTAATAATGGCAAACCAATTTTGAGTTAAGTTTCACTACAAATGTGACTGGTGAGGTGAAGTCAACAAATTGGATAAAATTATTGCCAACCTGGAGTGCGAAATAAAGTTATTGCAGATGGCGGCATTAATTGTTTATTGTTGTAATAGCTTTTAGGACATATCTGGTATTTCAGTGAGCCTTTCTAATTCTCCTTTTTAATAAAACTATATATTTTTAAGCGATTCATATCCAATACCGGGATCCCGGGATCCCGGTATTGATGAAGACAGTTCCGGTATTAATACCGGTATTGTGAGAAGTCCGGTATTTGGAAGCCCTAATACCTACTAATGTTGGCTGTCATCTACCATTCAGCCTTCAACCATAAAGGAAGCAGTGGTGATTTTCCCATAGAAGTGGGGCCTATGACAGTAGGTTCAGGCAGCATGATTATTAGCTTTGCACCCTGCATTCATATTTATATGCAAAGGTGCTAAGCTAATAGATTTGCTGACTGTACTTTAAATGTTCTATTTGATTCAATGCGTGCAATTTGCATGCATTCCTGTTTTTTTATGCAAATAAATGATTGAATATGAATATGAAAAAGACATTGAAAACTTTAATTGGCCGTTTAGCTGTACCTACACCTAATCTTATGATAATGTAATAACATTAATCATGTCTAATTATGTACGGAGCGGATGCCGGCAAACACGATTCGTACGCAACATACAATACAAATTCATACAAAGTGTATTAAACTCGGCGCATGCATTTATTCTGCGCACGCGCTTTTTGCGCGCCCGGGATCAACAACATCGTCTATGTATGAGACAAGTGACGGCCTTCTTGACGATTAAGGTACAACATTCGACTTGTGACTTGTAACATTTGACGTGAATTTAAAATAACAACGATGTATTATAATAAATAGGTATATTAAAGATATATTGGATACAGTCAGCGTCAATTAGTACCTACTTAGTGCATGAAACAACGCTCGAAAAGTATCTGCTATCGGAATTATTTTAATAGAGATATGTAGTACATCTCTACAGTTTGCATTCTAAACTAAAGTATCAGCATACATATATGCTGTAATGTCTAATGAGTCCTTTTTGAAAAAGAAAAAGAAATACATAGACTTACTGAAAGGGTAAGTAAGCCCTTGTTAGGCTTAGCGTTAATAATTATTAGATAGGTAAGCAAAATAATAGGCGAGTGAATAGTAATTTTGTAAGGGAAGGTATTGTAGGAGAGCGCTTAGGTAAGGGACGTTATAAGCAAATTGGGTAAGTTTAAGCCTTAAGCATAACTCACTTGTATACAAAATTCTCTGTCTTTGGATTTGACACTTTCACTGCGGCTAAAAGTGAAATTGTGTCATACCGTAAAATGGGGTGAGTAGGCGCAAAACTGACATTCAAACCTCGATAACATTTAATTTTTACATATGCAAACTGAATGGTGTATATAATAAGTGTTCCGGACGTTTGTATTTTAGTTTTTATCTTATTTTGGGTACTTAGTTCCATTTCATAACTTTGACGATAAAGAGGAAAACCCACCTCACCCCGTAGTGCCTCGTATTTGGGATGAGAGGGCTTTTCATACAAAGGTGATTTTGGAAGAATGTTGGATCGATTTTTTTTATTATGCGTATTACTATAGCTCCATTTTAAATTGGAATACATTATTTTTGTAGCAGTAGCCTTAAAATCCCTTCTCATCCCCCTCTCAAACCTTCTCTCCCCATTCATAACCCACCCCTCCCCGCGAAACCTACTCACCCCATTTTACGGTAGATGTTTAAATCTCGATTACATCTCCATACTTAATCGAGATTTAAACATCAAAGGGTCAAAAACTTTTTATAATAAGTAGTTAACTCGTTCGCGTATTTTCTGTGCATATCTAGACATCGCAAAGTTGAAGGAATCTACCTAAAGCTAATTTTTACGTTGGACCTATATAGATAGAGGCGAGATACCTTTGTTCAGTACTTGAGACGCAAATAAGAAGAATGGCAAATATGTACAAGAGTCGTTAACGTTTATTGTATTGTTCACAGAAGTGACTTTTTTCTAACATGTGTTTGACCCTAAACGACTCACTTCACTTAGGTAACATAGAAATGTTCTGAATTGTGAAATAATTGAATCTTATGAATCTTATCGCGCGGTCTAACAGCTCAGAGAGCCACTAGTATTACCTATTCAATTTGTAGCTTGTTAATATATGTAATCCAGATTTACGAGGGCAGTTGTTGGTTTATGAATGGGGAGGGAATGGATGACAGAGGGGTGAGTTGGTTTTACAGGCTACTGGTACGTAAATTATAAATTCTAATAACAAATCAAGCTATTATAATGTTCATAATCCCAAAGTGTCGATCCAACAATTTTCAAAACTCACCTAGTAGGAAATCCCTCCTCACCCTAACTACGGGGTGAGCTGGGATTTCCTACTATTCCGTGTTTATCTTTAAAGTTATGAAATGGAACTACACAAAATCATAAAAAAACCAAAATATAAACGACCGGAACATTTATTATGTATATAAATCAGCAATTTGCCACATGTAAAAATAAAGTTTTATCGAGGTTTGAATGTCAGTTTTATCCCTAACTCACCCCATTTTACGGTACCTAACGTTTTTTTGACATCATAACTACAAATCAATCACTCTAAAACTGGAGAGGGGCGTATAGGTAAGTATCAAATATTTTCCTACACACGAAAACATCAAAGCTTCGTGTTTTACGAGGAATAACAACAAAATGCGCTCTTTCCATTTTACGCCCTGGTTTCATAAGGGTAGAGTTTGGCATAACATTCCTTTGTTGTTCTTTAATGTTCATGTTGTATGAATATAGACCATATTAGACCAAGGATAAAGCAGTTATTACACTGGAACCAGAAGGAGGATCATCTGGAGGTTGGATCATATCGAAACCACTGCAACACAGCAACGTCTCTAACATCAGTCCTATACCTAAGACCGCCAAAATAGCGTCGAATCGATCTTCATAATATTGAATTGTCGAACAAATTAATCATAAAAGTAACCTTTTCTAAACAAATTAATTAAGGAGAGAAAGTAATTAACAATTTGTTATTACAACAAATAGGTAGGTATGAGATTTAATTTTAAGCATCAAACCACTATAGGTACCTATGTAGGTACAGATTCAATGAATTAACAGCAATGACACATTTATATGGATGTTACTACAGATTGAGAGATGACTATCGTTATCTCATTCTATCAAATAGCTTTGCCCCTACTTACGTAAGTAAAACTTACAAGTCTGTCTTGGGCTTTATTCTCACAAAATCGGTACTAGTTCTTATTTACATCATCTTCTGCATCTTAACTTCTTCAGTTTAGCTACATCTGCGATTACTTAGTGCTGGATGTTTACTTAGTAATTTATTCTTTCTGTAACATCAAGTTTATAAATATCAAGTTATTTATGTAGAAGATTTATACAGAACTTCTGATATGATGATATGACGTCTAAAACTCTAAACATATAAGTAGGTAGGTATAGGCACATTTGCGTGATCGGATCGGGCTAACTGGCCGCACACTGGACAGCAATGGTGTTGTGAATCAGAAACCGCGCGTGACGAGCAAGCAAAGGGTTTTCATTACAAAGCCGTAAAGCTTATTTAATATATTTGCAATACTGTAGGTAAATCTTTGACTTTATTGATACCTACTACGTCTGGTTGGTTCTGGTTAGTATTAGTGAGATACATACGTTGCATTTGTTTTATAGAACTGTAAAATTCTAAAATAAAGGGTTCCATATCGCACAAAAGGTTTTTGTTTTGGAAAACTACTGTTTCTCTCTACTACTTGCGTATACTAACTTTTATTGTGAACATATTTATCGTATGTCTATTATTTATCTGATCTTGCCCCTAATTCTTGAATTTTTGAGTGAACTTCTGAACTGCAAGTGTTTTGGCCGCCTGTTCCCTATCCCTACCGCCATATCCCCTCTGATCTTACTTAGGCACCTCCAGTACTTAAAATAACAAAAAACGTTCCAACGAGTCGAAATGTTAGATATCGTCGGCCTGCGCTGTACGTAAGTAACTGTTGGTAACTGTAACCTTAATTATTTAAGTAGATTTAACATTCAGCACTTGTTTACAAAAACAATTCTGAGCAATACTCGAAAGGCCTTAACTGAATACGAAATTTCTGTCAGTTGCATCTTATTTTGAAGTGCCGAATTAAGTAATAACAAAGTTTGTAAGTAATAATTTAGTTGGCCTTGTAAACAAGTTAGCGAATAAAACTGGTTAACAACCCTACAACTGGAGAAAAACAAGGGTGAAGTTGTTTAATATGAAACACAAAAGTGTAGGAAAGTGATAAAAGCCTATTGGAAATGTTTCACGGTCGAGGCTGGGACTTTGCCAACCAGCGGTCACAGATTCATCTGGCAAATAAAAACGGCGTCACGTAATGGCAAAACGCAAATATTGGAGAAGCTCCCACTTACGAACGTTATAAGTTATTTTATTCTGAAAAAACTTAGGGCCCGATTTTCAGTTACCATTTAACTCGTCCGACAGCTACTTAAATCCAACGAATTAAATTATGAAAATAACACATGAAAACTTCGAGCAACACCTGCTTCCGACACGTCGGAACGTCGGCGTCGTACCTACGAGAGCCACGTAAGCTGAAGACGCGGGTTCAATTCCCGCCTCGGCCACGGGTGACTTGGGGCCCCATTCGGATTTTGTAATAGACATCTATTAGATATCTTGTAGACATCGCCAAGATACGATAACGATATGTTTAAGATCTAACCTGTCAAATTTGACATTTCCGCGATTCTGGAGATACTCTTGAACGATTTCCACAAGATATTACTTAGAGATCTAATTCACATCTAATAGATATCTAACACGATCTATCGTAAAAGTGACATTGGTTGCCCGAATTGTGCTGCAAAAGAGAACTAGTTGAAATCAAAACTATATATATATATATATATATATATATAGTTATCCATGCCGTAATCGGCAACGGCGACCCTAACTAATTACGAGCGTGAGCTCGGATATGGCTGGCAAAGCCGAACTTACTTTTAAAAACTCTATCGCAGGTGGGGCAGTAAAGTTGACCAGAATTATTGTAAGAACTAAGCCAGCAGCTAACTATTGTAGCTGTCTCGATGTCCATTGAGAACTTTGCCAGGGTCATCTGCGCGTGATTAGATTATAGTGGGCTAATAGTTGCGCCCCTACATGCCCACTCTCTCGTTCCCAGCCTCCTGGCACCAGTGGACCGTGTAACCGATACGACTGGCAGAGACAGGGAATGCAGTGACTTGCCAACGCCCAGGTGGACGTATGAATTATGGCATATCACGTAGGATCCATTAGTCGCCTCTTACGACACCCACTGGAGGATAAGGGGTCAAAACTATAACGTATCTAGAATGGATCTAGTACGTGTCGTCTCTTGTGAATATCTTGAAGTTCGAATACGGCAGTTGGTCACTTTTTCTTTAGTATATGATATCTATTTCAGTGAATAATTTATATATAGTACGACTACTTAAAAAAACACAAAAATATATTTATAAAAATAATTTGATTTCTTCCTTAGTTGGAGTGCCTGCCAGCTTGTGTCCAACACTGGTTCCATTGTCTTACAATATAATACTTTTTTCTGTCTGTATATTTATTGCGTTCGTGTAATCGTAGTTTTAGTTAAATACGAAATATCATCAGTGGATTTTATCACTTTATCAGTCAGTGCCATCAGTAGACCTAAACTAGGTATATCGAGATGAATTAATAATATCTGGGAGACCGAGCTTTGCTCGGAAAACATATAAAAACTAAAAAATGCGCGTTTTCCCAGTGATTTAACCTACCGAGATATATTTTTCGCCCCCCAAAACCCCCATACAGCAAATTTCATCGAAATCGTTAGAGCCGTTTCCGAGATCCCCGAAATACATATATGTCACCGTAAAATTGTAAACACTCGTCATATTATAATCTCGCTAGTTACATTATAAACTGACGGTAGGGAGATTATAATCTAACCTAACCTAACCTACGTTAGATTATAAACTGACGGGTTCACAATCTTACGGTGTCATATATAAATAAACATATAAATAAGCAAGATTTGCTCGTTTAAAGGTATTAGAATATATATGAAAGCCACTGTATTTTCTTTCTCTTATAAAGATAAGAGTGTAAAAGGCTGCCCGTGATTTTAAATGGTGTAATTGAAGACTAAAAAAATTACTTTCTTAGTATTCTACGAGTACTTGGGGTCAGAAACCTTACCGTTCCGAAAGCTTCGTGTGGAACTACAATAAACAGTGCCACTGTCCGCGCTCGCAGTGTTCCAGTAATTGCTTAATTAAGACTTTGCTAAGTCGCACAAGGACGCGCGTCATGACGCGCGAAGCACAATAATAGCTTTGTCGCCAGTTTTGTAGCTTTATCAGTGCTTAATACAGGCTCCACCCCATTTTTACAGTTAATATAAACAATTAAACAGGTTAAATTATCATGTGGGCGCGACAGCCCACACATTCGAATAGTAATACTGTTATATGTGACGTTATCTATGAAAATGGACCTTATTGTCGATGGCGCTTACGCCATTATTAACGATGCTCCGATACAAATACAATGCCGCCTGACGCTGTGCGGCGTAAGCGCCATCGACAATAAGGTCCCTTTTCATAGATAATGCCCCATATGTACACTCAGCATCAGCCGCCACCCAACAGGCTCAGCATGGTTCTCCATTTTTATCGCCTGTCACTATGCCCGTCACTTTCGCACCTATATACTTGTTAGAACGTGACAGGCATGGTGACAAGCGATAAAAATGTGACCGTGCTAACGCCGCTGGAATACTTTTCCAAATAGAGATATATCTCTACAGTTTGTGTTCAAAAGCATCTGTTTCAATCTTAATTAAATATTTATAGAGTCTGTGCGGAAGGGAAGAGCGTAGAATGTATGGGGCTCAATACATTCCACGACTCTCCGCGGTATTCGGAAAACAAGATCCGTTCTAGACTAGCGAGCGATACGATATGTAATAGATACGTTGTAGTTTAGATTTAAACTAGTTCTCTTTTGCAGCTCTATTCGGGCAACAAATGTTACTTTTACGTTAAAATATCGTAACATGTAATATCTTGTGGAAATCGTTCAAGAATATCTACAGAATCGCGGAAATGTCAAATTTGACAGGCTGGATCTTAAAAATATCGTTATCGTATCTTGGTGATGTCTAATAGACATCTAATAGATGTCTAGTTCAAAATCCGAATCGGGCCCTTTTTCCGAAGTTTCCGAACCGACTCTATATCTTTTTGTTAAGCAAATAATGACGCTGATTGGAACTCTTTGGCCTTAAGGTTATAAAATGAAAATAAAAATCTTGTGTGTCTACTCTACAAATGTGGAGAATACAAAATGCGCTTTTATGTTTTATTAACTTTTATTGAAGTTTTGAATTAAATAAAATTACAAAGTGATCGCGGGACGTGCCGGTTAGTTCGGATCGAGAAGGAAGAGAGAGAGTTGCCATATACATTTTTAAGGCAACTACAAATGTGTTGCTATATAACAAAAATACTTAAGCTAAGTTTACACACTATATGTTTTGTATTAAACAAATGAAATAAATTTATTCCAACTACATACCTTATCAATGTAAGTAATCGAGTTAATATTTCCTATCCGGCCTTTGATTTTAAGATATCTACAACAATCTCAGCACCAATAATTTTTACTGTAAACAATATCACACATCAAATTGGAAAACAAAACAACGACCAAATGTATTATTAATTTAAAGAGCCGGGAAAACAGATCTTATTATATGTAGTTACTTGCCTTACTCGTACATCTCGCTTTGGGCCCGATTCGGATTTTGAAATAGACATCTGTTAGATATGTTTTAGACATCACCAAAATATGATAACGATATGTTTAAGATCTAACCTGTCAAATTTGACATTTGCGCGATTCTGGAGATACTCTTGAACGATTTCCACAAGATATGGCTTAGAGATCCAATTCACATCTAATAAATATCTAACTCTATCTAACGTAAAAGTGACATTTGTTGCCCGAATTGCGCTGCAAAAGAGAACTAGTTGAAATATAAACTATAACGTATCTAGAATGGATCTAGTACGTGTCGTCTCTTGTGAATATCTTGAAGTTCGAATACGGCAGTTTGTCACGGAAATTCAAGCATTTCTATTTAATATTCGGTTCAAGAGTTTCATTGGCTGCGAGATGTAAAATTGAAAGATCTGACGCAAGGAAACGAAGACGTGTCTATTTTCAATATTCAGAATGCATATTATATGCGACGACGTCTAAAAGAGAGATCGCTAACAATACAGAAATACAGACAGTACCTATCAGAAGCTATGTTTACAAGTGAGATACTGCCGTATTCGAACTTCAAGATATTCACAAGAGACGACACGTACTAGATCCATTCTAGATACGTTATAGTTTAGATTTCAACTAGTTCTCTTTTGCAGCTCAATTCGGGCATCCAATGTCACTTTTACATCAGATAGTGTTAGATATCTATTAGATGTGAATTGGAGCTCTAAGTAATATCTTGTGAATTCTTGTGGAAATCGTTCAAGAGTATCTACAGAATCGCAGAAATGTCAAATTTGACAGGTTATATCTTAAACATATCGTTATCGTATCTTGGCGATGTCTAAAAGATATCTAATAGATGTCTATTACAAAATCCGAATCGGGCGAATGGGGTCAAAATGAAAATCTAGACACAGTCTAGTAAGCTCGTGCCCTTAATAATTAAGTCGTACTTAGAAGATTAAGATTATGCACACTTCGCTCGCTTAGCCGACTGTGAAGATCTAGCTACACCGGTAATACCTAAATATTTTGAAAGCCGATCAGCATTACTTACGCCTAAAAATATTGTCAGGTTGATATTTCTAACTTAAATTAGGTACTAAATGACATTACTGATAGCAATAATATAACCGTGTGCGGTGTGTGGTGCTGAGACAAAGCGCCATTTGGGTGGTAGGTATGGCGCTGGCATCGCGATAACCTTAAAAACATTGACGTAGGTTTAGGATAATATGATAAAAATTATATATGTAAATTCTAATCTACATTTTTAATCTAGATCTGCAAGGTAGATTGGTATATGAAAATAGACTCATGCAGTGTTCGCGATCTTTAAAAAATCTAACCCAAAAATTGAAAAGCTCAAAATCAAATTTAGCCACCTTTGTTTCGAATGCTGGTAATTGGTTATAGGTAGGTATGTACTATTTATGACCAAATGATGAGTGAGTATGTAAACATAACGCCTGAATTGCTAAATCTCTCACCCTTAATTTGCTTTAGTTTTTTCGATCCAAAATCCAGCGAATGATTCAGACCTAAAATAATTTTAATTACTTAGCACATCTAAGTTCCGCGACACATACTTAGGTATCAGCTAGGCTGAATAGTAGGTAAATACCTACATAGTTTGGTAAATTAAGCAGCGTAGACTTAAACCCATTATTTATTTCAGTAAGTAAATAAACCTGCGTAGTAATAAAAGTCATGTTTGTCTTCTTGTAGACGAATAATTTCTAATCTGGACGTCCACCGTATTAAAGGTACAACAAGTAGGGCAGACGGCGATAAGTTCAGCAGAGCAACGGGTGTCACATCAAGTGCCGCGTTCGCCCCTGACATTGCTGAATGTTTACGGCGACGTAAGGGCGAAGAGAGGGAGAAGAGAAGAGGATTACATGAAATTGAAATGGGTTTTTGTTTTACTACAAGTTATACAAGTTGTGGAAGATTGCACAACCTTTTTAGGGTTCCTTACCTCAAAAGGAAAAAACGGAATCCTAATAGGATCACTCGTGCGTCTGTCTGTCCGTCCGTCTGTCACAGCCTATTTTCTCCGAAACTACTGGACCAATTAAGTTAAAATTTGGCACACATATGCAAGTTTGTGACGCAAAGATGGACGTGTAACGTAAATAAATGAATTTTAAATATGGTGGCCATTTTTGGGGGGTAAATGAGAAAATTTAAAAATAAAGTTTTTCAAACTATATCGTGTTGCATATCAAATAAAAGAGCTCATTGTAAGGATCTCAAATATTTTTTTTTATAATTTTAGGATTAATAGTTTAGCAGTTATTCAAGAAAATAGGCAAAAAATGACCATTCCCCCCCTTATCTCCGAAACTACTGAGTCAAAAATTTTGAAAAAAATACACAAAATAGTTCTTTACCTATAGATGACAGGAAAGCCTATTAGAAATGTGCAGTCAAGCGTGAGTCGGACTTAATGTACGGAACCCTTGGAACGCGGGTCCGACTCGCACTTGGCCGGTTTTTTATTAAGGGTCTGGCCCTGGCCAGAATGCCATAGCAAAATCGCCCCTGGCTGAAATTCAACTATTCTTATGCACGTTTATTTGTATATAATTATACTGAATATTATGCCCTAAATGTTTACCGTTTGCGAAGTAAATAAATAAAATTTTATCAGCCAAAAATTAAACAAAAAAAGAATAAAAAAAATTGTAAAAAAAAAACAGAACCAAAATAACTTAATTTTATTTCTTTTAAAAAATAGGAACCGCCTTCAAAAAATCAACCCACTGAAAAGCACAAAATAATTTTTATATACCCCACCCCTATCCTTCTCCATTCCCTATCGCGTCGTTAAGCAAATTTATGCCAAAAAGTAGTTAATACCTAATAATAAGAAAATTAATAGCCATCCGGGTAATTACTTAGTTTTTGAAGGCGGTGCCAAACCAACAAAAACATTATTTGCTGCCTAACAGAATAAAAAACGAGTAATTAGTAGTGCAAGAACTAAGTTAGTAAGACTCTAAAATTTTGGTTTGGCACCGACTTCAAAAACTAAGTAATTACCCGGATGGCTATTAATTTTCTTATTATTAGGTATTAACTACTTTTTGGCAGAAATTTGCTGAACGACGCGATGTAGGAATGGACAAGGATAGGGGTGGGGTATATAAAAATTATTTTGTGCTTTTCAGTGGGTAGATTTTTTGAAGGCGGTTCCTTTTTTTTAAAAGAAATAAAATTAAGTTATTTTGGTTCTGTTTTTTTTATAATTTTTTTTATAATTTTTTTGTTTAATTTTATTTTTATTTTTTACTTTTTAGTGGTAGGCCATTCTTCATTTATTTTAGGTTTTGAGCTAAAATACGAGTTTGTTTATATTTATTAAGGCGGTTAGAAAAAAAAAGTCGATCGACCCACCTAGGTCTCTCTAGGTAACTCTGCAACATAGGCACACGACAATGAAGTCCGTTAACCAAAACAGTAGGTGCCTATAGTTTACCAAACCTGAGTTCCACTAGGTACAGTCAGGGTTCAGCATCAGCTCTATCTTGGGTATTGTTCTCCCAAGTGCTCATCGAGGCGTGTCGGATGACAAAAATAGAGTGTGTCTATATTGCACCAAACCTGAGATCCACTAGGTACAGCCAAGGTTCAACATCAGCTCTATCTTGGGTACTGCTCTCCCAAGTGCTCATCAATACGCATCGGATGACCAAAACAGCGTGTGCGTATGTTGCACCAAACCTGAGTTCCACTAGGTACATCCAGGGTTCAGCATCAGCTCTATCTTGGGTACTGCTCTCCCAAGTGCTCATCAAGGGGTGTCGGATGACCAAAGCGTGTGCGTATGTTGCACCAAACCTGAGTTCCACTAGGTTTCAGCCAGGGTTCAGCATCAGCTCTATCTTGGGTACTGTTCTCCCAAGTGCTCATCAATACGCATCGGATGACCAAAACAGCGTCTGCGTATGTTGCACCAAACCTGAGTTCCACTAGGTACAGCCAGGGTTCAGCATCAGCTCTATCTTGGGTACTGCTCTTCCAAGTGCTCATCAAGCGGTGCCGGATGACCAAAACAGCGTGGGCCTATGTTGCACCAAACCTGAGTTCCACTAGGTACATCCTGAGTTCCACTAGGTACATCCAAGGTTCAGCATCAGCTCTATCTTGGGTACTGCTCTCCCAAGTGCTCATCAAGGAGTGTCGGACGACCAAAACAGCGTGGGCCTATGTCGTACCAAACCTGAGTTTCACTAGGTACAGCCAGGAATCAGCATCAGCTCAGATCTATGTATACTAAAACCTTCTCCAGAATGTAACAAACACTTTTCTGAAAACCGCATCAAAATCGGTTCAGCCAAACGCGAGATAATCGCGAACCAATATACATACATACATACATACGGGTCAAACTGAGAACCTCCTTTTTTTTTAAGTCGCTTAATAACAAACACTTTTCTGAAAACCGCATCAAAATCGGTTCAGCCAAACGCGAGATAATCGCGAACAAATATACATACATACATACATACGGGTCAAACTGAGAACCTCCTTTTTTTAAGTCGCTTAAAAAGGGTGAATAATTTACTATGTATACAATCTTCTATATATATAAATGCAAGTGTCCTGACTGACTGACTGACTGACTGACTGACTGATTCATCAACGCAGAGCCGAAACTACAAAAGCTAGAAAGTTGAAATTTGCACACTAGGTTTCATTTATAAAGTGTACAAGAGATAAGAAGCGATTTTGAAAAATTCAACCCCTAAGGGGGTTAAAAAGGGGATGAAAGGTTGTATGGGGTACAAGTTTTATTTTATGGTAGGAATTTGAAACGTTGTAAAAATGTATTATATTAAAAAACAAGAAAACTAATTTCAGCGTTTTCGAAAATTCATCCCCCAAGGTGGTGAAAATGGGGTTGAAAGTTTGTATGGAGATCAAATATTTTTGTGAGTGTGGGACTTGAAACTTTGTATATTGGGATATTATTATAAGTCAGGAAAAGTAATTTCAGCTTTTTTGAAAATTCATCCCCTAACAGGGTTAAAAAGGGGTTGAAAGTTTGAATCCATTACAAATGCTTTGAAACTTCTTAGAAAGGCATAATAGTCAATTACAAAATAAAGTAATTGCGACGTTTTTGGAAATTCAACCCCTAAGGGGGTTAAAAAGGGGATGAAAGTTCGTCTTGGGGTGCAAATTTCATTTTAAGCTAGGAACTTGAAACTTTGCAAAAAGATATTAAATTTAAATACAAGAAAACTAATTTCAGCGTTTTTGAAAATTCATCCCCCAAGGTGGTGAAATAAGGGTTAAAAGTTTGTATGGATATCAAACATTTTTTCGAGCGCGGGACTTGAATCTTTGTATTTGGGGATATTATTAGAAGACAATAGAAGTAATTTCAGCATTTTGTAAAATTCATCCCCTAACAGGGTTAAAAAGGGGTTGAAAGTTTGTATGGGGTTCAAATTTTATTTTAAGCCAGGTACTTGAAACTTCGTAAAAAGATATACTATTAAAATATAGGAAAACTAATTCCAGCGTTTTTGAAAATTCATCCCGTAAGGTGGTGCAAAAGGGGTTGAAAGTTTGTATGGATATCAAACATTTTTTCGAACGCGGGACTTGAATCTTTGTATTTGGGGATATTATTAAAAGACAAGAAAAGTAATTTCAGCGTTTTGTAAAATTCATCCCCTAACAGGGTTAAAAACGGGTTGAAATTTTGAATCCATAACAAATGCTTTGAAACTTCTTAGAAAGGCATAATAGCCGATTACAAAATAAAGTAATTGCAACATTTTTGGAAATTCAACCCCTAAGGGAGTTAAAAAGGGGATAAAAATTCGTCTTGGGGTGCAAATTTTATTTTAAGGTAGGAACTTGACACTTTGCAAAAATATATTAAATTTAAATACAAGAAAATTAATTTCAGTGTTTTTGAAAATTAATCCCCTAAGGTGGTGAAAAAGGGGTTGAATGTTTGTAAGGATATCAAACATTTTTTCGAGCGCGAGACTTGAATCTTTGTATTTGGGGATATTATTAGAAGATAGGAAAAGTATATTCAGCGTTTTGTGAAATTCATCCCCTAACAGGGTTAAAAAGGGGTTGAAAGTTTGTATGGGGTTCAAATTTTATTTTAAGCTACAAACTTGAAACTTCGTAAAAAGGTATTATTTTAAAACGGAAAAAACTAATTTCAGCGTTTTGAAAATTTGTATCTCAAGGTGGTGAAAAAGGGGTTGAAAGTTTGTATGGAGTTCAAACATTTTTTTGAGTGCGGCGCTTGAATCTTTGTACGGAGGCATATTATTAGAAAACAAGAAAAGTGGTTTCAGCGTTTTTAAAAATTCATCCCCTAAAATGGTTAAAAAGGGGTTGTAATTTTTATATATATTCCACTAATATAATAATTCCACTTGTAATTGGGTATTCTGTGGTGACTCTTGTTTTAAAGGTATAGTACCTTTAAAACGAGAACATAAAGGATCATTTCAACATTCGCTAGGTACTTAGGTAAATTATTGCCACGAGTACCTATTGACTTTCTTTTGAGTAATGCTGAATGATGAATTTTGAGTATCGTTTGTCTAAGGGCGGTTTCGCACTACGTCCGATCCGAATCCGATCCGAACCCGTGAAAATATGGTCCGTTGTAGCCGTAGAACTATTTCTATGGTAAGTTACGCACTACATCCGATATCCGTCATCCGATTTATTTCCGTCATTCTAGAATCTCCATTCCGGAGAAGATTTTTGACGGACCGAAGTACCCTTAGTATTATTTGTATGAACGCTCGCGCACTGCGTCAGAGTTAAAGGCGAGCTGCGTACGAGCAGAGGGGCAGCGGGGCGGGCGGGGTATGCGGATAGGACTAGTGCGTAGGCGAATATCCGAATTCGGTCCGAGTTAGACATATTTTCACGGGTTCGGATAGGACTAGTGCGTAAGCGAATATCCGAATTCGGTCCGAGTTAGACCCATATTTTCACGGGTTCGGATAGGACTAGTGCGTAAGCGAATATCCGAATTCGGTCCGAGTTTTCTAGATCCATATTTTCACGTGTTCGGATCGGATTCGGATCAGACGTAGTGCGAAACGGCTCTTGAGGTCATCTAAGAAGCGGCTTTAAAAGGTTTCTACTCTAGGGCCTACAAATAGTAATGTACCCTTAAAAGAGTTAAAAGCACACACTTATGGTGAAGTAGCCGCGCAATGCGCATCGTCGCACACGCATTAGACATTTGATTTCTCTCAACAATACTGACAACGGCCATGTACATTACATACACAGACATACCTTCTGATAGAGAAACGGCCTGGTGAGCGCCAGGTACCGCTCCAACGCCATCGTGACGGCGATACAAACGCTGCCGATGCCGAACACGCGCAGAACCACACGTATGGCGCAGTACGCGCGCGTCGCGCTCACCCACGGCATGGCCTCGGCTACCATCATCGATGCCATCATGCCCACCTGCCAAAAAATAAACAAATTAAATTCAAAAACAAGACACTAGAAAATATATGTACCGATAAGTGTAAGGCCTGAGTGGACGCTCGAAGCGGAGCGTTCGGCGGAGCGTGCAGCGTGGCGTCGGGCTCACAAGTAATTTGAGCAGCGTGCACTAAGGCCGCTACTATACGTTTGCATTTGTTTAACAAGCACGCCGCACGCCCCGCCCCGCTGCACGCCCAACTCGAGCGTCCACTCAGGCCTTACACGGCTAGCGCTGGTACTCTCTGTTTAAAAATGATCAGTTTTAGGATCACGGTGTATTGCTAATGAGAATGGTGGTTTCCGACTATTACACCATAAAAATGATTGGCTAATCAGACAATAACAAATTATGTTCTTGCAGGGATTTTACAGATTCAATCTAATTTCAGTAATTCAGTAATTTGAATTGAACGAATAATGCAAGGCAATCGCTCCTTCAGTTTCAGGTTTCAATAGATTCGCAAACATACAGTTCAATGTTGATTCAGTCGTGACCCAATTATCAAGCGTTGACGCGTCGACAATATTGTTATGTTATCTTTGTGTGAAAAATAAGGACTCATTCATCCCTAAACTAAAAATTAGAATGCAAATCTGTCTGGTTATTGACATTGTTTAGATCGGTTTTGTTTGGATAAGTAAAGTCAACGCCTTGCACTTGCACCATCCCACTAACCCGGGGTTGAGCGGTTAAACAGTTAACCTAGTGTCAAATTGTACTGGTAACCGTGGTAACTCCAGGTTTAACCGGTTAACCCTGGATTAGTGGAATGGTGCAAGTGGGCCTAAGAGCGGTTTCGCACTACGTCCGATCCGAATCTGATCCGAACCCGTGAAAATATGGGTCTAGAAAACTCGGACCGAATTCGGATATTCGCTTACGCACTTAGTCCTATCCGAACCCGTGAAAATATGGGTCTAACTCGGACCGAATTCGGATATTCGCTTACGCACTAGTCCTATCCGAACTCGTGAAAATATGGGTGAAAAATATTCTAAACTTCACGTCACCCAGCCGCATACCCCGCCCGCCCCGCTGCCTCTCTGCTCGTACGCAGCTGGGCTTTAACTCGGACGCAGTGCGCGAGCGTTCATACAAATAATACTAAAGGCTACTTCGGTCTCTCAAAAATCTTCTCCGGAATGGAGATTCTAGAATGACGGAAATAAATCGGATGATGAAGATCGGATATAGTGCGTAACTTACCATAGAAATAGTTCTACGGCTACAACGGACCATATTTTCACGGGTTCGGATCGGACGTAGTGCGAAACCGTTCTAACTGGTGTAGTTTTAACGAAATACGAGTATAAGGAACCTTACCAAGGCAACGATGTCGTTAGAGGCTAAAGAAGTAAGCAGCAGCAGATGTTTCCTGTTGCGTACTCTCTTCTCTCCCTTCCTCAGACACATGATCGCAACTCCATTCCCGAGGATGCCGATGACGTACACCACCTTCAGGATTATACTGAATATCTTCCCCAAATGTGGGGTGGCGCATGGCTTGGATGTGCCGTTCACGAAGTGAAGAGACTCGTTGAGGAAATTATACTCGGTGAAGTCCTCTGGCGATAACGTCGTTATTTCCATGTTGGTAAGAATTCGTGTCAGGAACGTTTGTTTTACGGTGTTTGCATTATGTTCAATTTTTTTAGCTACGTAGTAGCTATAATTTATGCGTTTTTAATTCCGATTTTTATATAAAAGTATGGTTCAATCGTATCGTTGCTCGTATTCGGCTGCGTCTACCTCGTGCAAACTGAAAGAAAGGTTCAGCGTTAGACAGTCATGATACTCATGATAATGAAAATAAATTGTTATTGTTTTACGTAGGTATTTAAAGAATCCAAATTGCATATGCCATGTGGTAATATGGAGAATAAAATGGTATGGTAAATACAATAGGCATGGCCAATCTTCGGAGCTCTTTTGTTTAAGTTGGTACATAAGTAATTATAGTGCTTTTATTACCTAGATGTATTTAACTGACTGAATGTTTTATTTATTTCGAAACATCTTAACTAAAAAGACAGGTATCTGGAAGCGATTGTAGATGTGTATGTACACTAACAAAGACCCGCCCGGGCTTCGCACGGGTAAACCGTAACAAATTATACACCTAAACCTTCCTTAAGAATCACTCTATTGATATATGAAAACTGCATGAAAATACGTTCAGTAGTTTTTGAATTTATCGCGAACATACAGACAAACAGACGCGGCGAGGGGACTCTGTTTTACAGGTGTAGTGATATTATAAGTATAGACTTGTATGAAAGCAATCTGTACGTCGATACTAATTTAATAATTTGTTATGGTTTTGATACGACCTTGACGATTGTATTGGTGATTGGCGCGAATCAAGTACGTATAAAAATATTCAGTATCAAAACCGTAACAATTGTTACTTCTGAATCGGCCTCTCGTTTACACTCAAAACGGGTTTAAAAAATACATTTTTAAATAGTATCCTGAATTTTCCTTCCTTATTATAATATCACAGAGGTACATTGCAGTGAACCCCGCACTAGGCATGGCCTGTATCGCGGGGGCCAAGGTCAACACGAGTTACAGATGATATTTATAGGTATTATGTATTAAGCTTAAGCAAAGGAAAGAAAGAGGAGTGTGAACTTGTACCTATGTGTGTAAGCTTTGTTGAGAGGAGTGAAATGTGTGTAAGTGAAATCTAAAAGTGTATACTTAATGTAATGTACAAGTTTTTTTTTTCTGTTCCAATTAATTATTTAAATTTCATTGCAGGTAATTAATACCTACTAGTAAATATTAGAACGGTGCCAAAAGTAACCGGTAAGTGGCGGTAAAAGTTTGTTTGGATTTAATTGTGTTCGAGCGTTACACGAGCGTTATGAAAATGTGAATAGGAGAACTCGAAAAGCAATTAAGAAGTAATCCTTTGAATACGTAATGTTAGGAATCTGTTGGGAATTCAGAATTTCCAAGACTTTAGCAGGTTTAGAATACGAATTTTTGCCTCATTTACGTTACAGTGCCTAATGTCACAAATTTTGACTACTTTCATAGGTACTTTATTTTAATACAAAGTCACCTTTTTTCATTGCGTTCGAGAGTAAATTGTACTTTGCAATTAGGTATAGTTCAGAAATTCATTCAATTATCTACCCATGAATCATAGGAATCCCATAATGTATAGTATTTTAGCAGTCTATTTATGTATGTATATTGTACCTATATAGGTATATTGGAATGTGGATATTATGTTTGTATTCTGATGTGTTCCACCGTAGTTAAAATTTTACAGCGGATTTTAGTGAACGAAATGTCATTCGATCCATTTTTATGACACGGCTGACGCTGACATATCTACGCTTCATATTAGCAATTTTTAAAGACCTTTGGAGACCGAGGTGAGTTGTGACATTGTCGATTTTTTGGAACCTATTAACTGTTAGCGATGTCGCAACAGTGCGCGTTGTTAGCTAGTAACTTGAACTAACATACGCGCGCTAATGCGAGCTCGTTATAGTTAATAGATTCCTCTCGGTCTCCCCTAGTTACAAAAAAACGTATTTCGGACGCTTTGCTTGTTTTACAATTTTTTTTTACCCTTCCTTCTTACCTATCTTGCCTTCCACTTGCTGCTAATAAATTGAAAGTCATATTCGAGTGACTGGCGACTATACCTACATCATAAACAAAGCTGCTGATTATTAGGTGATTAGAAAGACAACAAAAGAAGTGACAAGTGGCACGTAGTCGCGCTAAATACATAGACGTATCTTCATTTCAAAACCTAATTTGAATTCGTATCTTAATGTCTTCGGTGGAATTTATAAGAATTTTTGTATTTATTGTTTCATAATTGGGGCCGAAGTGAAGACGTGACCAATAGGTATATATACGTACCTACAGAAAGTGTGAGCAATTTAAATGGGGAAGTAGGTAAGTTAATTAACTACTGAAATTATAAGTGAAAAGAAAATTTGTTTCCTTAGAAGGGACAAAGTTTAAGTGTTTTTAGAAAGACGAGGGAAATTGTTTTTTTTTGTAGTTATATTAAAGATTCTATATAATTAGTATGTTTGACGTCGACTGTACCTTCCATCGTCCACACACCATACTAACACATTTGTACGGTCAATTTACTCATATTTTCTTAAATAACTTCGAAATTATCTACCTTATTTTATTTTATTTTATTTTCTTTATTGGGGAAAAAAACAGACATAGGCAGATAATACAAAAAGAGGACATCGGATCATAGGTGCAACCTACTTCCTTGGACAATTCCCACTAAGATTTATAAACTAAGAATATTTAAGTGGCATTGTCATCGGATTGAGGTATAAATTGTGTGGTATAATAGATACTAAACTAATATTGGTACATTGATGATAATAATAGTAATTACAGTACTGACAAGATTCAATCACATAACATTGGAGAAGCGTAATGAGGAACTATAGATAATTAAAATTATAAATAAAATTTATTTGAATCCTTTTTCACTTTGATATGTCACACGATATAGTTCTAATTTACCAATGGCCGGTAAGTTTATAATTATATTTATTTTCGTTATTCGTCCGTCTTTGGGTCACCGAGTACATCTGTGTACCTAGGTAACATAATTATTGTACCTAACACAATAAGCCCAGAGCAAATTGGCTGTGACAGACACTCGCGAGAGTCGCGAGTAATCCCGTTTTTCCTTTTGCGGTACGGAACCCTAAAAATGACGAAAAATTTATATTATTCTAATAATAGCTGGGTCTGACCTTTGTTTAACTATTTAATACCTAATCATATATTTACTTATACATATATAATGAACATGGATGCCGAAACATGCAGAAGTTCGCAAATTCCGCCGCTTTCGTATTACTTATCATCAGCTTATCTGGCTTTATCGAAGTTGCAGCGCTCAACAAGCTGTTATATTGCTATTAAACACTTGCTCCTGATAAATATTTTTAGTAGTAGATACTTATGTACTGAAAAAAACATACTTTGGGTTACTGAAATCAAAATGTCTGAGTAAATGTACTTATAAAATAAAACTACTAAAATTAAATCTTACTAGAATAAAATAGGTACCTCTACCTACCTAAAACAAACCGGTCTCTGTACGGATATGATGGTCGTTCTTGTCTACGTGACAGCGTGATAAAACGGTGTCCGTCACTTTCTTTCCCACGGTGTTAAACAGTGACAGTTATTTTATCACGTGGATAAAGATGGATAAAGCTATCCATAATAGGCTGGCTGGATTTGTTTTATCCTGATTTTATCCAAACTTAATTGCACTTGAGTTTTCTAGAAATTTACTTTCGGTGTTATTGTAGCGAATATCGGGTTAGTTGCATCCTAAAAGTTTATTTTCTTTTGTGCTGTCTCTTGTCTTATGTATCAGCAATGTGCTACAAGGAAATTTTGCGCTAACTGCAAATGTGTCACAAATGGGCATTTATGTGCCTTTTGACTTCATTTTATAAAGACTTCATGTGCAATAATGCACTGAAAATCCCATTGCATACCTAATGTGTACCTAAAATAACCGATTACGTTATTTATACGAGTGTTATTAAACTATTGTGATTATTTACATCATCCTGTTACCTGTTTACAGAATGATGCGATTAATGGGCACACGAGTGTTCATTGTTATTCGTGTAATGACTTCTGTTTAAAAATCTTAATATAACTTGTAGTAAAAAATTTTTTTAGGAACTTACCAACAAATAAAATAAGTTTACTCCATCGGTCTCAAGTCAATCGCTTATTAACACTATCCAAATGTACTATAACTTCAATGTCTGCCTTCGTAATGTTAAATTACGTAACCTGAACATAAGTACAATATGTCGTACAAACTAGAAGTTAAAACTTAGTTCGGATATAAACGCAAGTTAGGCACGAACCGGGCTGCGTCAAGCGCACTCCTCGGCGGCCGACGCGGACGGTGGGTCAAGCTAGACTGACGCACACTGGACACTTTCGGGACTGCCTCCTGTAGAGTGTAGACCTCCTATATATGATTGTTTGTTGATATATCATGTTAGTGTCATCTCTGATATTATCTCTGGTATAATTTGGCCCCGTGAATCCCGTGATTCGTTGGTGACACCGATAGTCCGATGTCTACGGCAGGTAAGTGCGGTAGGTTGCGACAAAATAGAACCGCACAAGGTTCTTAAAGTCTAAACGTAACATAAAAGACGACGACTTTTGAATGTACATATGTCTTAAAGAATGTTGGTGTCTTAAATAAAAAACACAGATTAAAATGCAATTAAAAATCATTTACGGCGATAGTGCACCTCATGAATGACGATTAGGTACAGTCAGCAGATTTAACTTCAACCGATCTATATAAGTACGTAATAGTTCAACAACCTTAATCAACGTTTGTTACGTGTTAACATTGTAGGTACCTACCTACTCGTAAGTTCCAAAAAATGTCTGAGAAAGAACTTGTAAAAATTATATCTTAAAGAAAATTAATTAATATTAAAATAACTAGTTTTGCCCTTACACAATTAAGTACCTACCGCCAAAAAAGTGGCTTTCTTAATCGAAGGGCAGAAATGCCGATAAGATGCCTACGCTCGTTTCGTCCTATTTTTAATATTCTTTTCTTGCATCGCACGAAGACACGGAAACGGAAATTTCTGTTAGCCGATTGTTATTTGTTTTTATTATCAACTCATTTTGCTACGGCGCGGCGTAGCACTGTTTCGTAGCACCATCCGTATTCATAAATGTAGTCTAATTATTAATTATACTTAAGTTAGCCTTACAAACAGCTTTATTTTAGTAGGTAATGCCATATGTAGTAAGTATACTAAGTCTGACTAAGTATACAACATTAGCAAAAAAAAACTACATAAGAGTAATTATTGTTACGTTTTCGTGACTACAACAACCACGGAATCCACGGATAATGGAAATAAATGGAGGGAAAGGAAGAAGTTCATGTTTATCGGCAATATACATGATATAAAATGCTTAACGCGTACAGTCAGTAAAACTATTAACTTAGCACCCCTGAATATAATTAAAATTGTATAACTATACATATATTATATTATATTATGTACTTTATATAGGTACATTAATTTATAAAATGTATAAACCATCTAGTTACCATCAAAAAAGTAGTAAGTAGTTAACAGTATTCCTAACTCATTCGTAGTTTTGATGTCGTTCCAGTCAAACAAATACTATTAAGGAATGAGTATAACGAGCTTTGAACAATAGCGAATTCCGCCATTTGTGGCGCGCGCCATCTACCACCCAAATATGGAACTCCGCTATACGACTATTCACATCGCTCTGTAGTCTGCAGCCCAAGTAGCTACGCAATAAAACTGATTCGAATAATCCTTATTGTCAAGACAATAGAGGTGTTGTGCAAAATTTAACGTTGGCGTGCTTATTTCAGCAGCACAATACGTAGTGTATGTGTTGACTGTTGATTGCGAATTGTCTTCTGATGATTGTTATTATTATTTCGCTATTGTACTCAATAGTAATATCTGTTGGTATAATTTTCTAACGACACCACGTACAGATCTAATTATTTCCCTGCCATTTATTGGGTAGTGTAATTCTGTGGCCCTAGTGAAAAAGGGCATAAGTGTTACGTCGTGGATCTTACGCTCTTTTACAACTGCGCTGCCCGAGACGTGTACCCTTATTCACTAGGGCCATAGAATTATTTATTACATTACTCCACTAAATAAACTAGTAGGTACAGTCAGCAGCAGAAGTTGCTAAGCGTGCGAGGTGTTCAAAATGATCTTGACGCGACTTTATTGTTAAGAGAATAAGAGCGTGTCACGGTAATTTTAAACACCTCGCCCGCTTAGGAACTTTTGCTGCTGACTGGAGGTAGCTAGTGTTATGGAGCCAATCGAACAAACAAACACAAACTTATGTGCGATAAAAAAGTCTTTATAATTAATTTCATTTATTCCCGCACGCTTTCGGGCGGATTCAAACGCTTTTATATGTTTTATATATTTTATAAAACCTGACTAGTAATATATATTCACACGCGCCATGTTGCGGAATTTCACTGGAACTAATTTTTTCATACTAATCCGCAACTATACTATACTGAACTGTCACCCTATAGGTATATGAAAATACATGAGAAACAGCGCCCTCTTTGACAATGATCATAATGTTTAGGCTGGTCAGGCTTTACTCCAGATACTATCTAATCTGCCCAATCAAACTGTGATTTTAGTATCTGAAATATTCCTAGTGTTTTCCCGGCATCTTCACTTCACTTATAAATCGGCTCAAAAATATCTGACTGACCGGCATATATTTGCGGCATTTGCAGTAGAAACTCTGGGACCGTGGTGCCCAGGGGCCCATAAACTAGTTCGGCAGCTGTCAAAAAAAATCTTCGAGGTCACCGGGGACCGTAGGGCTGGCTCGTTCCTCGCCCAACGGATCGGCATAGCCATCCAAAGGGGGAACGCAGCCAGCCTTATGGGAACCCTCCCACAGGGATCGGACCTGGGTGATCTAGCCTAATATATACATATTGGGCTAGGTCACCGACATTATCTTTATTTATTTTTTAGGTATTAGTTTTAGTTTTGTAGGTAGTTTTAATTTTAGGTTAATTTTTATTTTAAGTTTGTTATTAATTATGTTTATGGTTTTAATAAAAGTTACATCATGTTTAAAAAAAAAAAATAAGTTTATCTCAATTAATGTGTGTCAATGAAAATTTGGTTCTTTCGATCGCGTGGTGTTAAAAAGTTTGCTCTATCACGTCGCTAACCGCAGGTACTTATTACGCACGTGCTATGGCGAATCATCGCCATGTTTGTAAAAGTAGTAAATGATGACAAGCGCAGTTATGAATGGTTTACGGAAAACCGCAATTAGTTAGACCACGACGCGTGCGATACAAGAATCCATTGGCGCAATGGAATCAAGCAAAAAAGTGACTCTGATAGTCAATGATGTAACCAAAAGTCCAATGTCATACAAAATTGCACAACCGATTTCTAAACGGATAAAATATCTATAAATTCTATAATGTTTTTCCTTATATATACCTAGGCGCTAGCAACTGATATGTTAGAAGGGGAAAATGTTAAAAGCGTCAACACACTGTTGAATCAAACGCCGACTCTGGTGCGGTTCGATAAGAAATATAGAAAACTGTCCATTAGTTGTTTGGGGGGTATTGTTAGCCGGTATTGTATTTGGCTTGGCATCAACTTTTTAGACTTATCAGCTAGCGCATATAAAAGACATAATCTTGCTTTATGTGATAATCGGCAAACGAGCAGCCGGTCACCGTAGCCCATAACATATTTAAGCAACATCAGAGGAGCCACTAAAGCATTGCCAACTTTTGAGAACCTGAAATATCCGCTTCTTAAAGAACTCCATTTCGTAGCTCAAAGGAAATACAGTAGAGTCCGGTTATAACGACGCCCAAGGGACCGCTGATATTGCATCGTACTAACCGGACGTCGTACAAAACGAACTGCAAATTTTAATATATTTTTTAATCAAAATAATTACGTCATTTTGTTTTTATTAATACTTATGCGACAATCAAAGAAAAAAAAAACCATTTCCTTTAAAATATTTATTTACGTCAGTATGACAACACTTTGTCTTAAATGGAGAGACTTTTGTGCTTAGAAGAAGCCACTTTTCAAGGTACGCGTAGTCAACTCACTCGTCATCCGCAAATTACTCGAATCGCGTAAAATAAAAAGTCGTAATTCTTGGGGATCTAATCCAGCTGACGTTGTTTTATCACACAGATCCTATGTCCATCTCCTGTGTCCATAGATCAGCTCGAAGGTACCTACCAAAATATTTCATTGTACCTAACTTATGTACATAATTATGTATGTGAAGTTTAAGCTCAACTGAATAATGGGAATTGGGTTTTATTTAGTTTGCAAGATTACGAAAAGTCACATGACTATTTCATCTTGATGCGTGTGTGCGGCGTATAGGCAAAAGGGGGAGGGGAGTTAGGTGCGCGGGACAGAGTAAGCTTCTTACCAACTATTTATTTGTAAATACCACGTCGCTCGTCGTTGTAACCGGACTTGACGGACGGATTTTGAGTCAATTTCCGTCGTTAAAAGCGATCGCTCGTTATAAGCGGAGTCGTAATAAACGGTTGTACTTTCATAGTAGCTCGTACTAAAACCAAACAAGTGCCTATACTTACGTCGCTATAAGCGGTTGGTTGGGTTTACTAATATGTGGCCGAAAATTGTATGGCAAATTATCACTTCCCAAACTATTTTTCCCATAGTATCATTTGGCAAAACTATCAGACGGCAAACCAATGTTTCGCATATATAACATGTCGCAAATGATTATTTACAATATTATTGTATGGCAAAATATTTAGTTGGTCATGTTTTAAAATGTCTTTTATTGTTATGTCGAATGAATTGATAGGCATAAATTATTTTTCGCCTAATACTGTGATGCATACTACTAAATACCCTAATAATGTAGTACTCATGGTACAAGTTACAGTCAGGTTACAGTAGCATTTTATTTCGTTATGTAGGTAGTTTTCTATCGGACTCGGAAAGTAGCCCCTTCGCCCTTGCGTATCAAAGCGCAGGTACAAATGCTCGCCTTCGCAGCTTCGGCTTCTGGTCGCCGAACGGGCGAGGTCTGCTTCCCCTCCGCGCCTCCGGCTTTTTACATACACTCTAGGGGTAGGACAGACAAGACCACGTGGATAGTGGGGTGCTCCGATTCGGATTTTGGTTAGTTAGACTTAAAAAAGTGCGTTTAGGTCTTATTTTAAAAACACGAATTTAATTTTTCCGACTTTACAAAAGATCGAATTTCTGAATACCGAATTACTTTATTTCCGATTGGTCAATGATTTTTCGGAATAGACAAATTCGGAAAAAATATTTTCGGATTTTTTCTAAATCGGAACTTTAAGCTTTCGTCCATATGGAAATCGAATTTTAAGTATTCAGAAATAACACAGTCGTGATTTTCTTCTTTCGTGGTTTTCAAAGTCGTAATTTCGAATTTTCCGACATATAAAAAATCGGGATTATGAAAATCGAGGTTATGAAAGTCGGAAAAACATTTTTCGGAATATTTGGGTGTTCCCTTAAAGGTCACATAAATAGCTTAGGTACTGCTTAGCTTAATAGTTTGTAAAACATGTTGGTACAGTCATCAAATCTATCAGCGTAGCAGTACCCCTGCATGGAAATATGTATAGGTACTTAGGTAGATACGTTTGATAAAAAATAGCCACCAACAGGCATCAAAATATATTATGAAATGTAAGTATAAATAAAGCAAACGTTTTTTGACAATGAATAGTTAGCTAAGTTGAAACATTTGCTAAATAACTATTTGTCTTACCTAATGAATTTTGGTAAAATGAACATCTGCTAAATATAATTGTGATCAAATAAAAAGTATGCGAAGTTTCAATTTGGGCAAACGTCATATAACAATAAATATTTAGGTATAATGAAACATTTGCTTAGTGACTATTTTTCTAAATAAATCGTGGTAAAATGAACATCTGCTAAATTATATTGTGATCAAATAAAAATTATGCTAAATAATAATATGCTAAGCATTGGTTTGCCAACTAAAAGTACTGCAATAAGTTGGTTGGGAAGTGAAATTAGGCGAAAAATATTTCGGCGAGATGGCAGTACACCGGTTGGTTGTTATAATATGCGAAGTCGTACTAATCGGACTCTACTGTATAGTATATTTTATATAGTTCGTCAAAAGACTGTCTTATTTCAAGCATAGACAGAAAGATAATCCATACTATCTTTGTCTTACACTAGTACTAGTGTAAGCACTAGTACTAGCAACCAAAAAAAAAGGATGAGTATAGTTTTTTTCGTTTTTATTTACTGACAAATTGGTTTGACCAACTATATTAACTATACATTTCCTACATGACAGAAGTGCAAAGAATTCGCTAGGAAGTGACTGACGCTTCATGCAAAACATGCGCAGCACTAACTACTTGAATGTAAATCAGCTTGAGGAACAATGGGCAGATAACGTGTATGGCTACTCGTGTATGGTTTGTATGGCGTCACTTGTATGGTGGGCATGGAGCCACGACCCGGCGCCCATGACTAATACAATGTACTATTAGGCAGTCAATTAGAAGTCTCGTATTAGTGAATTAATTATAATGCTTGCATTGTTACCACATCGTTATGCGGTTGAATATTTAGTTCACACATAATTTAGTAAGTACCTATAAATAAACGACAATGTCGGACGGGTAGGCATCACTACTTGAGTAAATGTTGCTAAACTTAACTACGAATGAACACAAAATCATTTTACCTAGAAGGAGAGTGGAAAATGACAAGATGAAAATAGTGTGACTGCTGTGAGTTGTTGGCCACTACATACATAGTAATTGACCTTTCCTAACAAATCAGAAAGAAACAAGGCAATTGAAATCTTGTGAAGAGTGGCCAATTATTATATAGTGGCCAATAACATAGCAGTCACTCTATCAAGTTAGCTTAGTCCTAAAAAAATGATTTTTTTTATAAGTCTTAAAAGTAAGTTAGACCTGTTAAACCACGCAACAAAGGCAACTATTTTAAGGCATTGGGAAAATAATATTCGACATAGTTATAAGTTACAACTTATAACATTTTCCCGAAATAAAAAACAAAGTAGGTTGCTGTAATGAGAGTACTACACGGTGATTAACGATTAACCAAGCTTCTTGAACTTGATAGGGGCGCAATACAATTTTACTTACCTGATAATATGATAATAGACGATGAACAGCTGCTAGACGCCTCTGGATCTAGTACTAAGGATGGTAGGTATAGCAAATTAACTAGACGGATTTCCTTGCTCTTGAAATCGATGAATATTTTATGAGGCGAGCACTCCTTCTATTACCGTGGTTGCTTTGCTCTGTTGGCTCAGAAAAGCCTTCTTGTGTGAAATATATGTTAGGTAGGTACTTGTTTCTTTATTGGAATATTTGTGTTTTTTGTTACTTCGAAGTTCGGCGTGGTCGTTAGGTTGCAGCAATGCCATATTGCTCGCCCATGCAGCCTGAGGAGATTGTCTCATCAGATAAATTTCTTACATTGTTCTTTTTTTTTTATCAAAAGTTGGATAAAATTAAAGCGATTTTTTACTTACGGCATGCACGTATTTATCATGTAGACGAATACGCGACCATCACAACCGTAGTTAGCACGGACCAACAAGAACCGACACAAATGCGCAACCATAACCAGTGGATCACATGTTATTGTTTCACAGTCGTTCTCTGGATGTTAGTACCTACCTATAGTACCTATGCATATTTGTATAGGTATCTAGTACATGGTTTTGTATCTGATACCTTTATTTTTATGCAGACTGGCGTACGACTGACGTACGGAAAAGCCTGTTTTTTCAGTTAGTATCTTTAACACATTCACTGCCAGCGCGAGCTACGCGCTGCGAGCCTAGCCGGTAATACGGGAAAAACCTTATGTAGCGAAAAGCGCCTACAAACAGAGAATCCGAAGCGGGTTGCTGGCAGTAAATCTAAAGAGAAACTGAAAATAGTAGCGGTATGGTAACGGCTACTTTCCACTGCCGTGTGAAAATTATATGGTACCTACATATATACGTATAATATGTAGGTATATACCTCGGGGTATAACTCATATTGTTAACATTAAAATAATGAAACAATACCATTTATTATGTACGAAAACTAACTAAACACTTAATAAGTTACCTGCAGGTACCATTAATAAAATAAATTGCACTTGACAATGAACGTGAACTCGCTTAGGCAGCCCATTGACCTTTCCTTGACAATGATTCAGCAACTTAAGTAGGTACCTATACTTCTATTTTAGACTGTTCCACGAAATTGAAACAATATCTTTAATGGTAATAGTACCTACACACTGTCTCCTTAAGTTCGTTGTCCACTATCTACGTATCTACGTACCTATATGCCGCTTTTAATAAAATTCGATGATAAAAATACCGACTGACCGAAGCGATAATGATTGCTATGTTTCACACTAGTCAAAAGTCTATTGGATTTCGGAATTTTAGTATCTGCTTACGCAACAGCAAACTTGACCTTACGATCAATGGACCCAGCTGAAACTACAACCTAGTGCCCAGAACGCACCGCACCGCCAGCCCTAGTGTTTTATTTCAATAGTAGCTAGAGTAGCAATAAGTGGCGGCAAGTTGAAAGTACTGTTATTGAAGGTCCCTATCATCTACCGCGAACCTGGGTGCCTAGCCAAGGTAACAAGTGACAAATTACCGAATAAGTACTAAATTTCGATTTCGACTCTTCTTGAGATCATCAGTGACGGGTCCTGCCTGCAGTCTTAATTAGCAGAAAAAAACTGATAGGTGTCGGTAGGTGTGTTATGGTGTTTACCATACACCGCATGTAGGTAGCTAAGTACTTTCCGCTTTTGTAGCCTTGCAAGAATGTGGTAGGTTCATCTGACTGACGCTACTGCGACTGGCTGTAGTGGACGCCGGCCTACCGGAAGTGGCGCGTGCGTTCACCTTGTTACAGCTCTTCCAACTTTCATACCATATCTATGATCTGCCTTTAGTCGCTCCCTAACAACTAAGCTATCTGCTTAATTGCTCAATACAGTTTGTTTGCGATAACACCTTTACTAACGGCGTTATTACATGAACTGTTTTGTTGTCCTACTTATTACTTATGTGAGCTTGATTGAAATTGATTAAATAAAGAATAAAAGCTAGATCTACAGTCATATAAAACATAAAACGTAGTTATGTTATGTAATCGCTCTAATTTGATCCGGTGGCTTCTGATCGATGGTAACAAATATCACAAGTACCTATACATATTAGTGCGATTATGTTGATCCCTTTGGAACGTGCACCTACTGCTGGTTAGTATAGTTTAACTATGTTACTATTTACGTATCTACTTAGTATAGGTATATACCTACTTGTATTGGTACTTACTTGCGCGGCTGCACTGCGGCGCCTGCGGGACAGTCGCAACAGTCTCCTGACTGTTATAGCGGACAGGATGGACAGTCAGCTTCTTGCGCACTGGGCCGGGGTACACTCGGTGGTGGCTACATACACATGAGTGTATGTAGTTATTACCGAGTCATCAAACACTATTTATAGTCTAGCTCATATTATTAGTGTTCCGTACAAAACTTTGTTTTTAAGTTAAATTTAGTTTGTAGTTAGTTGTAAGTGTATGGACTCAAGGTCTGAAATAAATGATTTTTATTTTATTTTTATTTATTTTTATTTATGTCGACAACTATTATATAGGTATAGATAGAGATTTCATATCCAAGACGGGCGCAAAGTTTCGTGGCAGCGCTACGGCGCCGGCGTAGCATTAGGCATGGCTTCCATCATTTACAGTAATTACAGTACGTACGCACTTTCAGTTAGATCAGCGGTCGGCAACCCGCGGCCCGCGGGCCGCATGCGGCCCGTGAACCTGTCACTTGCGGCCCGCGAGCCTCCCTGGCTATTTTTTATGTAATATTGACAAACGACAATGTCTAGTCTAGTCATAAATATTAACAAAGTGCGGCCCGCGTCAACTTCGTTAACTACTATGTGGCCCTTGGCTGCTAAAAGGTTGCCGACCGCTGAGTTAGATCATCACATTAGCTTTGATTTGGGGGGCAATTCAAACTTATACCTGACATCAAAACGATAGGTATCTAAATAATTACATTCTGTTCTAATTCGCCAGTGCGTCTCGCTCGCGCTGAGCGCTAAATTAATGCATGTACGGACAATTCCGAGCGAAATGAACGCGCGAATTATTTACTACTGATGGACATTATTCAAATATTTAGACATCGTTTTGATATCAGGTTCAAATTGGCCTGTTGATCAGTACTTTTATAAAAAGTTCACAATCTATGTAAGTATGTATAGGAGGTTCCTACTAGATATGTATAACAAAGTAACACTGTACAATTAAAGCGATTGTGTATATTTAGATCGAAAAGTCAATTAATTTAAACAATTATCGCCCGTGTAAGCTTCGACGCTGGGCAGGCACCATGAGGAGGCGGACGTTCTTTTTATAGTACGGACAAAAGGGCTCATCGCAGCCAAACACCTCAGCCTCTCGCACCACCGGGCTCCCTCGAGCTAGCAGCTCGTCTCCAAGTGCCAACCTCCTTGCACACGCCAAGAAGCAAGGTCCACATACCGCTACAGCGCACGCCGCCGCCAAAAACTCCAGTAGGAGCATAGCTGCCTCAACCCACATTTTGGCTGTTAGCACTTTTCACTTCCATAAATAGTTGCGGTCAAAATTCAAAAGCTATAATAGAAAGGAGACTGAGATTACAAAAAAAGTTTAAATGTTACTAAATATTAGATATTACATTGACATGTTTTTTTCCTTTAGTCTAAATTAATGCAAAGACAATGCAATGCTATTTAAATAAATAGCCCACCTTTTTTATGCAAGTTGCCAATTTGATTGTCTCGTCTGTACGAGCCTTTTACTGTTGGTGTATCTAGGGTCCTAAAGTCTGTATTTGGTCTGTATTGAAAAAAAAAATTCTATAGTTTGGCCAGGGATAGAGAGTATCATACTGTCTTTATCATAGAAGGTAGCATCCTATAGAAGTGGTCTACGCGTGCCTCCGTGAGGGACAAAACATATAAATTCGACCAATCATAGCGTCGCATTGCGCCGCTATGATTGGTCGAATTTATTTGTTATGGTGGGCAACAAATGAATTCGACCAATCACGGTGGTCAATTTACGGTGGGGAATAAAACAAGATGCGAGACTGTGACAAGGACAAACAATAATAGCGCTTTCGCTGCTACTCCTACTGAAAGATACATAAGACTATCCCGTTCTGTCAGTTATCCCCACCACTCATGCCCAATCCAGTTATACTAGATTCATGGTCTTTATCTTACGCTAATATTAGCACCCATTACCTTGGAGGATATAATCAAACGGAGACGCCATGTCTGTAATTTTCTGTACAAAACAGTCTGCCGATTTTTGCGGGGGAGGGGAACGTCAAATGTATGCGTAACGTAAAAATAGCCATGTCAGATAAACGTCAGTCCATACATTGTGTATGACCGTTGGCCGCCTATTTTCGACAGAGGGGAAAGCCTGTTAATGGCTACTCCGTTTAGTTGTATCCTCCAAGCCCATTACCCATAAATAAGGATTAGTATATAAAGTTTCTTCTTAAGTAGTATCTAGACGGGATTGATCAAATCAGTTGATTTGAGCAGGAAATTTGCATTCCATAGATAATTACTATGAAAATTGACATTTATGTGTCCGCACCGTCCGCACCTGCTGATTCGATTGGAGAATTTCATCAGATTGGCGAAAAAACATAATTTTAATGCAGAAAAAATGTATCCGCATACTTGCAAATACCTATACCCCAAATCGTAAGCTGCAAACCACACTATTTAAACTTCAAAATTCTAACTTTACCCTCTTTATATATCTTGGAAATAGCCACTTTTGTCAGAAACAACCTTCATTTAATTAAATTTTATAATAGCGTACGTCGGAATGATAAACTCAGCCCACCAGAACCCATACTAAATATTTTCAAAAAAGGCTCATATTACAGCTCAATAATAATATATAACCAAATACCAGTAAATATACGAATAATCACCACCAACAACTTATTTACTACAAAATTAAAAGCGCTTTTAATTCAGAAAGCCTACTACTCGGTTGCAGAGTTCCTGGAAGATCAAAATCTATAATGGCAAAATTATCACCCCACTGCATTAGTTTTAAGAACTAGCCGTAAGAATTATTTTTTAAGAATACGTGCTATACCCTGTCAGGGTCCATGTGATACCTTAAATATCTGTAACAACCATAGATGGTAGTATTTCTATAGATGTGGCCTACCGCGTGCCCCCGTAAGGGATAGACATAGATGACGTCACAAACCCGGGGATACCATATAGCTAAAAATTACCCCAATATTATCAAATATTGGGGTAATTTTAATCACGTTCGCGAGTTGTTCGCCTACGTAAGACGCAGCGATAAATAAATATCAATGGGCCAATTTTCTTTTTTTTATTTTATTTAGAAAACAAACAGCCTTTTACAAATAAGTCTTGCAAAAATGACTAAAAATAGGCCTAAAGTTTCATACGTTACTAAGTTGATTATTACAATGAAAAGTAAATAGGTTACTTAATTATAAATTACCCGTACATAGTGAGTACAACACGCAAATAAAGTAAGAAAACAATGCAAAATATTGACTTGAAACAATTTTTCAATTACTAGTAAACAAAATATGCCGAACTTTGTTCTTGAAAACGGACAAACTATGAACAAAAATGTCTATATCATTAAGCGATTCATTATACATATTACAAGTACGCCTAAAGAAAGAATTTTTAGCATACTGTGTGCCACAGGAACAAATAGAAAAGGTAGGTTTTCGTAATATGCTTTGAGCATATCCGGCAGTTTTGCGTCGGTGCCCAGTTTCTCCTTCCGGTTGCTAAAATCCATTTAGCACGCGTGCCTGCATCTTGTGGAAATCTGGAGGTAATAAACGAAATATTCATTTTGTAATCTGTCACTCTTATTGCAAAATTAAGAATTAGTGCCTGCAGCATATCATAGAATTAGATTCTCTGAGTCGTGGCAAAACCCCCTATAACGTTAGAAAGAATCCGTAATGCTTAAATAAATATAATTTACATTCTAATTTAAACACAGTTCAATTTTATTGTTCGTATATGTCCAGTTCTACAGCAAAATTATTTATAAAAATGTTATTAAAATACAAAATACCCGAATTTTTAACCGCCTTCAAAAAAAAGGAGGTTCTCAGTTTGACCCGTATGTATGTATGTATGTATGTATGTATGTATGTATATTTGTTCGCGATTATCTCGCGTTTGGCTGAACCGATTTTGATGCGGTTTTCAGAAAAGTGTTTGTTACATTCTGGAGAAGGTTTTAGTATACATAGATCTGAGCTGATGCTGAACCCTGGCTGTACCTAGTGGAACTCAGGTTTGGTGCAACATAGGCCCACGCTGTTTTGGTCATCCGACACGCCTTGATGAGCAATTGGGAGAGCAGTACCCAAGATAGAGCTGATGCTGAACCCTGGAAGTACCTAGTGGAACTCAGGTTTGGTGCAACATAGGCCCACGCTGTTTTGATCATCCGACGCGTCTTGATGAGCACTTGGAAGAGCAGTACCCAAGATAGAGCTGATACTGAACCCTGGTTGTACCTAGTGGAACTCAGGTTTGGTGCAATATAGGCCCACGCTGTTTTGGTCATCCGACACGCATTGATGAGCATTTGGGAGAGCAGTACCCAAGATAGAGCTGATGCTGAACCCTGGATGTACTTAGTGGAACTCAGGTTTGGTGCAACATAGGCCCACGCTGTTTTGGTCATCCGACGCGTCTTGATGAGCACTTGGAAGAGCAGTACCCAAGATAGAGTTGATGCTGAACCCTGGCTGTACCTAGTGGAACTCAGGTTTGGTGCAACATAGGCCCACGCTATTTTGGTCATCTGTCACGTCTTGATGAGCACTTGGGAGAGTAGTACCCAAGATGGAGCTGATGCTGAACTCTGGATGTATCTAGTGGAACTCAGGATGTACCTAGTGGAACTCAGGTTTAGTGCAACATAGGCCCACGCTGTTTTGGTCATCCGACGCGTCTTGATGAGCACTTGGGAGAGCAGTACCCAAGATAGAGCTGATGCTAAACCCTGGATGTACCTAGTGGAACTCAGGTTTGGTGCAACATAGGCCCACGCTGTTTTGGTCATCCGACGCGTCTTGATAAGCACTTGGAAGAGCAGTACCCAAGATAGAGCTGATGCTGAACCCTGGCTGTACCTAGTTGAACTCAGGTTTGGTGCAATATAGTCCCACGCTGTTTTGGTCATCCGACACGCCTTGATGAGCACTTGGGAGAGCAGTACCCAAGATAGAGCTGATGCTGAACCCTGGATGTACCTAGTGGAACTCAGGTTTGGTGCAACATAGGCCCACGCTATTTTGGTCATCCGTCACATCTTGATGAGCACTTGGGAGAGCAGTACCCTAGATAGAACTGATGGTGAACCCTGGCTGTACCTAGTGGAACTCAGATTTGGTGCAACATAGGCACACTTTGTTTTGGTTAGCCGACTTATCGTCATGTGCCTATGTTGCAGAGTTCCACCTAGTGAGGTGGGTCGATCAACTATTTTCTGACCGCCTTTAAAAAAAGGAAGTTCTCCGTTTGACCCGTATGTTTGTATGTATGTTTCTTCGTGATTATCTCGTGTTTGACTGAACCGATTTTGATGCCATTTTCGGAAAAGTGTTTGTTACATTCTGGAGAAAGTTTTAGTGTATGGATGGTTAGAAAAACCAATTGGATCCGGTAGGTGGCGATGCTATCGGTATACCTACCATCAAATTTAAGTTGCTGAATCCGATTTAGATAAAATAGTGGCAGTGGGAGTCGGAGTTGGACTCGGACTGGGAATGGGAGTGGGACTGGGACTGGGACTGGAAGTGGGAGTGGCAGTGGGAGTGGGAGCAATATTAATATAAATCGTTTAGCACCGAAACGTCATCTTATGTTTTGTCGCGATTATCATCGAGTTAGGCCATCAGTTCAGCAACATTAGTAGGTAGGTAGTTACTTACTAGCCCAAAACTAAATGGAGATCCTAACAAACAAGTATTTTAGCCCAAAACCTAAAATAAATGAAGTACCTATCACTAAAAATTAAAAATAAAATTAAATAAATAAAAAAGAATAAACAAATTAAAAATAAACAAAAAGAAAACCAAAACAAAATAACTTAATACTAAATTACACTAAAACTAAGCCTAACAAACTAGTATTTTAGCCCAAAACCTAAAATAAATGATTGACCTATCACTAAAAAGTAAAAAATAAAATAAAATAAATAAAAAATAATAAAAAACTTAAAAATAAACAAAAAGAAAACCAAAACAAAATAACTTAATATAAATTCTTTTTTAAAAAAAGGGAACCGCCTTCAAAAAACCAACTCACTGAAAAGCATAAAATAATTGTTATATGGCACCCCTATACATGTCCAGTCCCTATATCCCGTCGTAAAGCAAATTTCTGCCAAAAAGTAATTAATACCTAATAATAATAAAATTAATAATCATCCTGGTAATTACTTCGTTTTTGAAGGCGGTGCCAAACCAACAAAAACATTCTTTGCTACCAATCAGAAAAAAAAATACGATTATGTAGTACCTACAATACAAGAACTAAATTAATGAGTAAACCAAGTATGTATTTATAATGCAAGTACGTGCAGCGTTCTTCGTTGTCTAAAATATCGGTTCTCTAAAGTTTTGGTTTGGCACCGACTTCAAAAACGAAGTAATTACCCGGATGATTATTAATTTTCTTATTATTAGGTATTAATTACTTTTTGGCAGAAATTTGCTTTACGACGGGATATAGGGACTGGACATGTATAGGGGTGCCATATAACAATTATTTTATGCTTTTCAGTGAGTTGGTTTTTTGAAGGCGGTTCCCTTTTTTTAAAAAAGAATTTATATTAAGTTATTTTGTTTTGGTTTTCTTTTTGTTTAGTTTTAAGTTTTTGGGGTAATGATATGCATCGCGGGCTGGTTTCCCTCGAATAATAGCAATGCGACTAAATTGAATACACGTTATGAAAAGGGTGACGGCTTACTGTCAATATGCGTACGTAATTTGGTCGGTTAATTTATCAGGAAATATTTATAGGTTAATATTTTTACCCGAGTTATTATTTACTGTAAATGCTTTTTCTACTCAGATTTTAATTGATATAGATTGTAGGATGCTGTTACTAAGCATGATAATGTGACCGAAGTATAAAATACTGTATTTACCTGTGAAATGTTACGTTGTCCTGTTTTTGCCGGCAGTCACTTGTACAGCGCAAAACTGAGCAATTCACCATATTTGTTGAATTGTTAAGTACTACTACATGCACACGAAACACTGATTTCAATATTTTTCCTGATAATCTTTGCACTGTTCATATGTTTCACACCAATTTGACGTTTACGCATTGTTTGTATCCCACCATAAACTACGGTGGGGAATAAAAAAATATGAGACTCTGACAAAGACAAACAATAATAGCGCTTTCTCTGCTACTCCTAGTGAAAGATATATAAGACTATCCCGTTCTGTCAGTTATCCCCACCACTCATGCCATGCCCTCGGTAACAACATATGTACCATGGTTGGCAATAAACGATTATGATTATGATTATGAAAATTGTCTTATCTGGATACCACTTTATTTACGGACAAATGGGGTTTGCCTGACTAAAGTTAAACGTGTGTTATGCCGGCTACACACGATTCACTCACGAGTGTGGAGGGGGCTTAACGTTGAAATATCGTCACCAAAGAGTATAGCTGGTCAAGCAAATCTTGTCAGTAAAAAAAGGCGCGAAATTCAAATTTTCTATGGGACGATATCCCTTCCCGCCTATATTTTTCAAATTTGCCGCCTTTTTCTACTGACAAGATCTGCTTGACTAAGTATAGTATAAGTAAGTAAGTATTGTGTGTCAAAGGACTGTTATGTCCATGAATCTAGTATTAAACTGGATTGGGCATGAGTGGTGGGGATAACTGACAGAACGGGATAGTCTTATGTATCTTTCAGTAGGAGTAGCAGCGAAAGTGCTATTATTGTTTGACCTTGTCACAGTCTCACATTTTTTTTATTCCCCACCATAAATTAGTATGGACTAGCTGAGGTACCCGGCTTCGCTCAGGGAGCTGACATGAGAATTGTGTGGTGGTTGTAATAAAAGGAACAACTTTAAAATATATTTAGGTTTTTTTTTACTACAATACCTGTACCTACTTCTACGTACATTTTTTTATTTCCAACTCAAGAACAACCTACGACCCGTACCTATAGTTACCCGTGAGAAAAGCATAGGGAATAGGGATAACTGGAAGTGTTTGTCGAAAATCTCCTGAGGTTATGAAGGCTTCGAATAGTCCACAATGTTCTAGAATATTCCAAAACATTTGAATGTGTTCTGAAACACTACAATGATCTGGGATCCTGGATTCTAGGCTATTTACAAATATTTTATAACATTCCAGAATATCCCGGAATGTTCTCGAACATTCGAACCTCACAACTGTCTTGCTTACACCTACTACCGTACCTATATATACCCCTACCAATAGGTAGCCCCAACCCTATAAAAAAGGCTTCGAATGGTCCAGAATATTCCACATTTGAAAGTGTTCCGGAATGTTCCACAATGATCTATCTAGAATGTTCTCGAATATTCGACAACATTCCAGAATGTTCTGTAGCTCCACCCATACAAAAAAGGCTTTGAATGGGCCACAATGTTTCAGAATATTCCACAATATTCGAGGGTATTCTGGAATATTCCACAATGATCTGGGATGTTCTCAAACATTTGACAACATTCCAAAAAGTTGTGAAATATTATAGAATGATGTCGAATACTATCGAATGCTCTGGACTGTTCTAGAAATGTCTAGAGGGTGTAATTAACTTCAAAAGCACGCCCCTCAGGTAAAAACGGGAATCTTCTTTATGTAAAGACAAAAAAGGCTTCAAATAGTCCAAAATGTTCTAGAACATTACACAACATTTGAGTGTGTTCTGGAACGTTCCACAATGATCTGGTATCCTGGATTCTAGGCTATTTCTGAATATTCGACATCATTCCAGAATATTCCGGAATGTTCTTGAACATTCGTACCTCACGACGTTACCACAATAGGTAGCTATCCTACAAAAAACCTTGGTCCAGAATATTCCACATTTGAAAGTGTTCCGGAATGTTCCACAATGATCTAGCTAGAATGTTCTCGAATATTCGATGACATTCCAGAATGTTCTGTAGCTCCACCCATACAAAAAAGGCTTTGAATGGGCCACAATGTTCCAGAATATTCAACAACTTTCGAAAGTGTTCTGGAATATTCCACAATGATCTGGACGTTCTCAAATATTCGACAACATTCCAGAATGTTCTGAAATGCTGTGGAATTTTCTCGAATACTGTCGAATGTTCTGGAATGTTCCACAATGATCTAGAATGTTCTCGAATATTCGACAACGTTCCAAAATGTTCTGAAACGCTGTGGAACTATCTCGAATACTCTCAAATGGTCTGGACTGTTCTACAAATGTCTAGCCTTCGAGACCCGAGACGGCTTCGAATGTTCCAGAATATTTCACAACATTCGAAAGTGTTCTGGAATGTTCCACGATGATCTAGAATGTCATCGAATAATCGACAACATTTCAGAATGTTCTGAAATGCTGTGGAACGCTCTCGAATACTCTCAAGTCATCTGGACTGTTCCAGAAATGTCTAGCCTCCGAGGCGGCTTCGAATGTTCCAGAATATTCCACAACATTCGAAAGTGTTCTGGAATGTTCACAATAATCTAGAATGTTCTCGAATATTCGCCAACATTCCAGAATGTTCTGATATGCTGTGAAATGCTCTCGAATGTTCTGGACTGTTCTAGAAATATCTAGCCTCCGAGACCCGAGACACCTCACCAGGTACACATTTTTATACTTCCCGATCTATTCTGAACTTTATTTTATTAAGTTAAGGTTCAAAATTCAAAAACAAAAGCAACCGCTTCTTGGTCTCAGAGGGCGAAACTTTCAGCCCTTATATCTTCAAAAGCACACCCTTCAGGTAAAAACGGAAAACTTCTTCATGGACGGCAGATAGAGGGCTACCACCCCATATAGCTTCCTTGATCGTATCGGGACTCATTTCTGAGTTTTAGCGGCACGCACATTGTACACTTTCTTTTCTTATATATATTGATTATGGTGGGCAACAAATCAATCATAGCGTCGCATTGCTTATGTTTTGTCCCTCACGGAGGCACGCGTAGACCGCTTCTATAGGATGCTACCTTCTATGGTTAAGTCTCATTTCAAACATAGACAGCATATAGACAGAGAAAAGAAAAGGATGAGTATAGTTTTTAGTTCCTATTTACTGACACATTGGTTTGACCAACTTTATATTAGAAAGGGGCTACTGAGGGCTTACCGCGAAAACTGAAATTCGCAAATTGTGGGGATCTTTCTCCTTTACTATGAAGGCGTAATTAGAGTGATAGAGAAAAATGCCCGCAATTTGCGAAATTCGGTTTTCGCGGTAGCCCCTCTGACGTTAAGTGACAGTTAAAGAGTCGTTCAAATTCCATTTTTTAATTATTCAAGTAAGTGGACTTTCATCCGTCATTATTTTTGCTCTTATTCTATAATTAATTGAAAAAGTGATATAACAAGATTAGTTCAAAATTGCATCAGTGGAATTTATTTTGAATTTTATATTAATTCATAAAAACATACACATTGAATATATTATTGTAGACAGATCTTGAATATCCGAATGTTATCTGCAGCAATCGTCCCCTGACTTTGACAGGCGTGTCACGGTCACGCAACTCCACAGACATAGAATCCGCGCGAGCCCTGAGAATAGTGAGAATGGCACTAGCTATGAAGTCTAGTAAATGATAGGTAGGCGATTTATAGTATTAAATTGCCTATAAATTGCAAAATTGTGTTAATTTCGATTAATTCGAAAATGACATTTTTTTATTATAAACAGTATTGTTTCTAGATTTTATTATAAATCTAATAAGTGAAAATGGGTTCTAAAATCATGATTGGGTAAGATGCTCTCTATAGTTTTTACATTAGGACACATATCAAACGTTGTCGGTTGTGTGTTATTTGATATATAGCATATATTTGTATTGTGAAAACGTTATATCAAGTTAATAGATTGCCAACAAATCAGTTTTTATGTTATACCTACTTGATAGGCCTCCTCTGGGGCTACTTGGTAGAATAGCTATAAACTGTTTTATTTTCCTCAAAAGAAATACATTAAGTGTTACAGAGAAAAACTCCTTTTCAACCAAATATCCCAGATGTTTAAGCTCTTTGTACAAATCAGCAACTTAGCCCTTAGGTACCAGCCTTGTATTGTACTACAATTTATTTTGATAACTATGCCGACAGGTATTTGGTAGTATGTATAATGCCATTACTATAGACTCTGTATGCCGTTCTATTAACATGCTTAGTACATCTACTAAGCATGTTAATAGAATGGCATACCAATTTTCATAATTGATGATCACCATGCATATTATTTTCTTTTGTTCCCTGGACCACTAATCGTAATATGTAACAAATAAAATATGTTTATTTGCAGGTTTTTGGGGTTGTCAACAGTGGTTGTGACTTTCCTGGCAACTCGTCTGTACAGAGACCTGCTCATAAGCTATGAGCAGAGCTCTCCTGCTCAGGAATATTCTTGGTAAGTAACTATAATAAAGTACAGGAAACCACAGACCGGTACCCTAGAGGTAGGTGGGAAGACGAAATAAAGTTAATGGTGGCACTATTTCGCAGAAGAGCTACGATGGAAAGGATTCATTGGAGAGATTTAGAGGAGGCCTTTGCCAGGAGGCAAACTGAGTTGCTTGATATTATCTAAAAACCAAAGTGAATTAGTATTTATTATTCAAAAAATATTTATTTTCATTGTAACGTTTGTTTGCACTCATTTTACTCAGTAATAAAGGCAATATAATCAATCATAATAAGGGAATATTATTTTATAAGAATATAAAAAAGGAGAGTAAAGCTGATATAACTTATAAGACCCTTTACGCTTCTTACATCTGTCTCATTAAAGTGTCATTAAGGTAATCAAATATAAATTCATGTACATACTTAATTTCTTTTTTTTAGGTTCTTTCACCTGTTACTAAACATGGCTGGGTATTCCACAATTCTGCTGCCAGGTTTCGTCATTTACAAGTACATACAGAAAACCAGCTACTTCGACAAACTGAGTAAGTCACTCCATACCAGCGGCAGGGTGTTAAATGTGGGTTACTTGGGTATGCCGGTACTGATTTGTTAAATTTTTTATTCTAAACTGAAGGATAAGATGCTCAACTGTATCAAAATAGAAATGCCTTAGGGAATTGTTGATGCTATGACACTGCTCCATACTTGTAAGAATGAAAAAAAAAAAAACTAACTTGTTACACCAATAATTAAGGTATTGAAGTTCAATCTACTATTCTACGATTTTACGCATGAGTATTTAGACACACACGTGTGACTAATTATACTTGAATACAACCATAAAACTACAATAGGCTAGTGTGTTGATTTACAATTTGATAGGTATTTTATACTTAAGTTTTTTATGCGGTTAATACAAATATTATGTTCCCAGCTTATGTTTAGGATTGCTTGTCTTTTTAAATAAGTACAAAAGCACCCAAGGTATCGGCATATAACAGTTTGGTAGGGAAGACCATCATAGGACAAGAATTCATGTATTTGAATATGTTTATTGCTCAAACAGTCAGAAAGGAAGAGGCACCACCAGAGCCCATCATCAGTTTTATTGGTGAATTTTATACCTAAATAAAACACAGTTATAGCAAGTATAATTTAATACAGTTATCAAAGAATACAGCGAAATTAACTGACAAAGGCTGAGAGCCAAAGCATGAAGATTAATTTAATGAGGTGTTCATTTCCCAAGGTTAGCGGCTGACCGGCGTTAATCACTGATAAAAAAAGGAGTACAGTTTTTTTTAATTCACATCTGACTTTAGATTAGGTAGGTACATATTTGATAGTGTTTTTACACATAAAGGTAATAAAATGATGTAAGTTTCGCCACATTTCTTTACACTACCTATTTTACTTTAGCAAATAAGTAACCCTGTTTCAGGATACTCACTAAAAAGTTAAAGTATATCAATTTACGCTATTGTCGCGATCTCATTTCTATTTATAGTGTTTTAATTTAAGGTAGTCTACAAGAGATTGGAGCGAATATAACCAATACCAAATTAATCTGGACTCATATGATCCTCTTTCAAAAGCTCCACCACTTTTAGAATACCACTTTCAGTCCCCCCCCCCCTCTCTGGAGAATAAAATTTAAAATTAGCTTAATGTTACTTCTGAAGACAGTTTAAATTCGATTATTTTCATTACTCTTGAGTGCAGGTTCGTTTTGTTTCAGGCTCACCAGGCTGTCTGTCCCGCAGCCTGTTCGCCATATTTGGAGACCCCGGCGATCGGTTGCCCACCACTGATGCACCGAAAATAGAAGACAGTCCGCGCCGCGAGGCAGCCGAGCTGGCGCTCTGCTTCAGCGGGCTCATGACGGCTTATCTCGTGTGGGGGCTTCTGCAGGAGAAGATCATGACACAGGTTACTCATACACTGGTTTAGTACTTGACGCATTGTTACCCTGACGGAAATCTACGATTTCAAGTTGACATAATTTACGTGATACCTCTAGACTAACTAGAGAAACACGGAGTATTTACCATGTTGGTATAATTGTCACAATTATAACATGCAGCACTTAAGTTATTCCGTTTAGATGGCATTGTCATTTGACGGCAGTGCCGATATATCACGAACTCATGAAGACCAATAGTACTTATACGTATAATTGTTATGCCTAACCAGAAATGTATTAACTCTCTTAAATCTGTTTAATCCCCGCCGTGCCGACAGCCCGACACGCTCAAGAATTTCATATGTATTAATTTTTTAACATTTGCAGTGCGGGTTCTTGGCAGTCGATATGTTAACCACTATAGATTTTTTGTTTGCCTTTGTTAAAAAAACAATTAATTTTAAACAAGATGTGACCTTGCAGACCTACACGATGTCCGACGGCTCCACAGTGAAATTCAACGACTCCCAGCTGCTAGTGTTCATAAACCGGCTCCTCGCGTTCTGTATCGCCGTGGGCCGCCTGCTCTGGACTAGGACCCCCCTGTTCCCGGTGCCGTTGTATCAGTTCTCGTACTGCTCGCTCAGTAACATAGTCAGCGCGTGGTGTCAGTATGAAGCGCTCAAATATGTCAGCTTTCCTATGCAGGTAGGTTTTGCGTTTTAATTTAACCCTTTACCAGGGGCCGATTGCATAACAACGTAACTAATAATATTAGCGGAAGTCTCTTTCTAATCAAAGGAATGGAAAAGAGACTTCCGCTAATATTGTTAGTTACAATTAAGTTATGCAATCGGCCCCAAGCTGATAGGTAGTCCAAAAATGACAATCGAATGTCAGTCTTACTCATCTTACTGATCGATAATACTTAGACGTATGTGGGAAATATATGTCCCTTAGCCTGGTAAAGGGTTAAAGTTTGTGTGCGTGGGCAGTCGTCGTTACGTTAAAATTCAGCGGTCGGCAACCAGCGGCCCGCGGGCCTGATAAAGCCTGCCTGATAAAATATTAACAAAGTGCGGCCCGCGTCAACTTCGTAAACTACTATGTGGCCCTTGGCTGCTAAAAGGTTGCCGACCGCTGCGTTAAATTATCCAAGATATATACCTACCTAATATTTGGATACGGTACACGGTGTTAAAAATAAGTAATAGCTTCTTATAAACCGACGAACAGCTGTCTTCGCACACGTGCGCTTACGAATATTGGTGAACATAACTTGCCTACATAATACCACTGGGTATAGGGTTGCCAGATGGTCGCGATTCGGCGGGATTCTCCCGATTTTTAGCATGTTTTCCCGATTCCCGACAAAGTGAAAATTGTCCCGAAAAACAGCATCACATTATAAAACAATAATTTCAAGTTCTGAACGCGCTGGGCGCGCGTGGCGAGATTGGGCAGAGCAGCTGACGTAGTGCCAATGCCAATAATGTAAAATACCGTTGTTTTTAATACAATTAATTTAATTTGAATGGTTTTTTTCCCGACTTAAGGCCCAAAATCCCGAAAAGTTGATATTTTTTCCCGATAATAACGCCTTTCGATCTGGCAACCCTAACTGGGTACCAGATTAGTATTCAGTAGGTATTTATTGCTTGCAAGCCACCGCATTAGTAGACCAATGCATGACAAAATCCACAACAATATGTAAATGGTATCGCATTTGCAGGTGCTATCCAAATCGTGTAAAGTGATCCCGGTGATGTTGATGGGCAAGGCCGTGTCAGGCAACAAGTACGAGTTGTACGAATACGTGACGGCCGCCATGATCTCGTTCGGCATGGTGTTGTTCATGCTTGCCAGCAAGGATGAATATGCAGGTACCAAGTACAAATCTTTAACAAAAAAACCGGCCAAGTGCGAGTCGGACTCGCGCACGGAGGGTTCCGCACCATCAACAAAAATAGAGCAAAACAAGCAAATAAAAAACAAACAAAAAAAACAAGCAAAAAAACGGTCACCCATCCAAGTACTAACCCCGCCCGACGTTGCTTAAGGCTCCGTTAACGATTTTAGGGCCAAAATGTAAAATTGATAGATTTAGTCGTTGAAATTGTACTCCTTTTGTTACGTAATATCTAAATAACAAGTATTGGTTTCTATTAACACGTCTTCTCATCTTGCCTTTTAATAATCAGGTCCCATGCGTGCGTCACCGGAAATATATGACGAGAAGGGGCAGTTTTTAAAAATTCATCAAAAAATTATAGTTATAAATTATAAAAAATGATGTATAAGAACAGTTTCAGGAAATGTTGTAGATTGTTTAAGTATCAAAATTACGTTGAAATTAAGTCGATTTTCACGAAAAATGTTCACTTGTTTTGAAGTAATTTCTGGTGAAAATTGATTTCGTCTAACTTTCATTTACTCTTGTTCAATATCACATAACAAAAATGTAGTCTATGAAAGTTGGAGTACAGGATATGTGTAATACAAAATTACCATTTTTAGCAGTCCAAACTTTACGAAATTTACAAATAAGATCGACTAAATCAGTGCTTTACGCGCGTTTACCTAAACGTCCATCAGAAAAAAAATCATTACTAATTTAGTGAGTCAGTTTAAAAAAAAATGATCTGTACAAATGCAAGATAAGAAGACGTGCTAATAGATACCAGTACTTGTTGTTTCTATTACGTTACAAAAGGTGGACAATTTCATCGACTCAATCTATCAATTTTACATTTTTGCGACTAAAATCGATACCGGCCTCTTAACTTCGGTCAAAAATCACGTTTGTTGTATGGGAGCCCCACTTAAATCTTTATTTTATTCTGTTTTTAGTATTTGTTGTTATAGCGGCAACAGAAATACATCATCTGTGAAAATTTCAACTGTCTAGCTATCACGGTTCGTGAGATACAGCCTGGTGACAGACGGACGGACGGACGGACGGACGGACAGCGGAGTCTTAGTAATAGGGTCCCGTTTTTACCCTTTGGGTACGGAACCCTAAAGAGAACCTTATAAACTAGTTTTCAATGCCATCATTTTGTAGTTTTCATCGGGAGTTTCAGTTCGTCAAATGGTACTTAGGTCCTATGGACGAGTTATTATTAAAAATACCCAAATCACTATTTATTTGAAGTTTTCTCGAGTTTCCTAGGATCCCATCGTCACAATTCCGGCTATCAGATTGGGGTCCGGACCCAAACCAAACCAAATGTGAGAAACATTTACAAAGATTTCTGGTTCAGCCGTCTGCGAAATCGGTGAACATATATAAAATAAAATTTCCCTTTTTGGAAGTCGTTTAATAAAAAAAGAGGGACGTTACAATAAGTAGAGATGACTGAAATTCCTTAATTATTCAATACCAAATCCTGCTGTAGCACAGTCAGGGCTGGATCCACTCGCTCTACCCTAGTAGAGCGAGTGGAGTAGCCGCTCTAGGCGCCGGATGGCAAGGGGGGCGCCAAAATGGCAAATGAGAATTTTTTTTTTAAAAGACGCGAGTGTGGCGGTGCCCCAAAATACACTTGAAAACTTCAATGAAGGGCGCCAAAACCCGATATCGCTCTACCCCATGGGCGTACGCACGGTGGGGCAGTTGCCCCACCCTGCTGTCTGACTCGAGGTTAAGAATTTTTAAAAATTGGTCCAAGATTTATAAGTTTAATTCTGGGTAATTCTGGATACGTCCATGCTCTACCCTGATCAAGGGCTCAGGCCAGCACTGAGCACGGTATATTCACGAAATAGATACAGTACAGAAATCAATCACATGTATGTACTTCACTTTTCATACCTACGCTCGGCGGTCGCTCTAGGGTTGTCAACTATGATTTATGCACAAAAAAATATCGTGGTAGTGGCACTTGTATCTAGTAGTGGCCAGGGCGGGGTGCTTACCTACCTAACCTAACCCTAACCTAACTGACCTACCTAACTGTTCCTACCTGTTCCTAACTGTACCTAACTGTTCTGTTTGACGTTAAAACGAACCATCGTAATACAAGCAGATACCTACTTACCTCTTTGAAACCACTGGTAGCTTAAAAAACGACAATTCACCGTTTAATGTTGAATTTAAACAACCGTCCACTGAATAGTTATAATAACTTTTTTTTTATTCTCCATTATTGCACAAAAAAGTTCACAGACGCGTGTCTCAAGCGGTTGACACTCGCGCTCGCACTGGTCCCAACCGGTCCGGGATATCGTGTCTGTGAGCAGTGTCTGTGTGTGCGTCGCTCGAGCGCACTTTGTATGTAGATTGATTTCTGTACTGTATCTGTTTTGTGGTATATTTGTTTCACAGCGGGCACATACTCCCTCGCGTCGGGGGTAACCCTCCTCGCGCTGTACATGTGCTGCGACAGCTTCACGTCGTCGTGGCAGGCGCGGCTGTTCGCGCGCACCCGCGCCGCGCCGCTGCACATGGTGGGCGGCGTCAACCTGTTCTCCGCGCTGCTCACCGCCGCCGCGCTGCTGCAGCAGCCGCCCGCCACCGCCGCGAACCCGCGCTGGTCGCTACTGCAGGTACCGTACTCAATGAAGACTCGCAAGGAGATCTGTTTCACTCTACATGGTATTGTTTTATTGAAAAATGTAAGAGATTAATAGAAAAATCCTAATCCTAATGTGGCTACTGCTATTACATGTTTGTTAGAGATAGTTTTATGTATAATGTTTGACATAGTATATTAATATTTGTGACGCTTTGGCTTGTTAGCTGTAAGTTACAGATGTATATTGAAATAAACAAATAAACAAATAAACCGCATGTCTACATCATTCATTAAGAGCCGACAGGAGCTAAGATTTAAATATTTTAGGTAAATATACCCGTCTAACGCAAGCGGCTCCTAAAACTAGTGCGATAAGGACAAGGCGAAAGATCCTGCGTAAAAATCTCAAAAATCGAGGTTTCGCACTCGACTGTTTCCTCCTCCAAAACTTAACCAATCGTAACCAAATTTGGAAATCTAAATGATAATGACATTATCTGTGTCGGACCGTTTTGCTTTTTTGACTAATTGATATCAGTTTTGAATAGCACGACTCTCATTGCGGCATAGTCAATTAGGCCATTTTGGCCATTTTTGAAGAGCTCTAGCGCCTTAAAAAACAAAAATAAAAAGAAAATCAAAACGGTCCGACACAGATATTGACAATATTAATCTGTGTTGAAAAAATCATTGCTCTAGCTTCAAAACCCACGGAGAAAACAGTCGAGTACGTTTGTATGGAGAAATGACCACTCCTGTTGGCTCTTAACTAAGGGCCAGTTGCACCAACTACATTTGACAGACTGATCGTCATCCGGCGCGCCTCGGTGCTTTACTATGAAATTTTCCATACATAAAAATTTTGCGAACTCTTTAACGATACGAATAGTTTGGTGCAACCGACCCTAAAGCTTTGGTTTCCTCCGATAGCGGTGCCGTCATATGGCGGCCGTCTCCATACAAATACTACGACATCCATATTTAGCCGTATTATTTAGTATGGAGACGGCCGCTATATGACGGCACCGCTATCCTAGGAAAACCGATCTTAAGAGATCATACGCATTTACGGTTGCTACCGCCGTTAAGAGACCGTTTAACGGCTATGGCGGCGCAACCGTCATAGCGTATATGGCAACCTTCCCGTCCCATAGCAGGGGGGTGTCACTCCGCAGTTTAGGTACATTTGGCCGGCGCGCCCATCGGACAGGCGTATGGCAGTGGGCTGCCGCTCGGCGTGCGCGATAGTCGTGTCACGTGGCGCTCGCGCAAAATTGAAAATACACAATGGCTTCGAAACTTACTTCCGTGAGAATCAGGCATACTATCTCCGGATAAAAAATGTATGTTTACATAATCAACGTTTGTAATTCCTACATATTTATCTTAAAAATAATAAATCAGTGGGTATAGGTATAAAAACTTGTCAAGTGATAACCCCGTGCCGACACTCACAGCTCGGTCATAAAACTGCGGCGCGCAAAGGAGATTCACGGTTCAAGCGCGGTTATAAGTTTCAATTTTGCTTGCAGGCGGTAGTGATGGGTAGGACATCAATTTAAAATGAGTTTGTATGAGTACCTCATTTTCTAAAATGAGGTGTTACAATGTCTTACTTCAAATGAGGTGAGGTACTAGCATATTTTCAGCGTCGACTATTCCATTAATTCCAACGGCGACAAAAATATTTAATGTATATACATATTTATGTATTCATCACTTCCTTTATAAATAAATAAATAGTAACATTTAATTGGAGTGCAATTCTGGAGGTTAAGAATAGAACTTTTAGGAGAAAGATAATTTTAGAATCAAGTAAAATGAATAGTGAAGTAAGACATTTTTGCGGCACGAAGTACTGCGACAAATTAACAAAATGAGTGGTACAAATGAGGTGCCTCACGAGTGAGCGACTCAACACTAGCAGGCGGCGATATAGGTGTAATTTTATACCTAAATCTGACTTGTGAAGGAGTGAATTTTCTGTACGGTAGTACTATTAGTTATTCTGTGACCGTGCGTCTACACCATAAACCAAGAGTTAACGCATTTACGGTTGCCACCTCCGTTATAGACAGTTTAACGGCCATGGCGGCGCAACCGTCAGAGCGTATGGCAACCTTGACGGCGCGAGCGGGCTGCCGGTTCCCCTCCATGCGCGGGCGTGCCACGAGTGGCGGTCAAGTGCGTAATATAATCATACGCCGTTCCATACTAAAAGCGAAGGCGCGGCGACTGAAAGTGATATGAGGCCTAAATAATTACGAGACTACGCGTTAATATTATGAAGGTTTATTGTCGCGGTCTTCACACATTGCCGTTTCTTTACATGTTAGTACGTAATTTGCCACGAGCCGTACTGGGTATACTCACTATACTCAGTTATGAAGTGCACCGTTTCGTATTACAGTTACGTACAGTCAAGTGTAAAATATGGGTGCACAAATCTACTCAAAAATATAATTATGATAGCTCTTATGCCAGCGAGTTAAGAACTATGGGACATATTTTGAGTAAGTTCTCTACACCCATATTTTACACTTGACTGTACCTACTTACAATAGTTGTTTACCGTTTTCTATTTATAAATAACTCAATTTCGTTGATGTCTGCAAGCGACATACAAGTAAAAAAGTGTGGCATCTGAATTAAACTATAGCTTATAGCGCTCTCATACATAAATATGCTGTTAATGTGTGGTAAAATCGCGAGTTCTTCGAATAGCTCTGTGAAGCTCTTAGAATTTTGTTGCGTGGCCTTGGTGCAACTACTGTATTTATTATTAAAGGTTCAAATTCCGTTGACTATTTAGACGCGTCCTTATTTTGACCCTATTTGATGTGGATCGTACCTACACACGTTGATGCAAATTCTCATGCCCCTCCGATGTGAAGACCGCTTAAGAGCCAACAGGAGCTGAGATATAAATATTTTAGGTAAATATACCCGTCTCGCTAACGGAAGCGGCTCCTAAGACTAGTGCGATAAGGACAAGGCGAAAAATCCTTCGTAAAAATCTCAAAAATCGAGGTTTCGTACTCGACTGTTTCCTCCTCCAAAACTTAACCAATCGTAACCAAATTTGGAAATCTAAATGATTATGACATTATCTGTGTCGGACCGTTTTGCTTTTTTGGCTAATTGATATAAGTTTTGAATAGCGCGCCTCTCATTGCGGCATAGTCAATTAGGCCATTTTGGCCATTTTGGCCATTTTTGAAGGGCTCTAGCGCCTTAAAAAACAAAAATATCAAAAAAAGCAAAACGGTCCGACACAGATATTGACAATATTAATCTGTGTTGAAAAAATCATTGCTCTAGCTTCAAAACCCACGGAGGAAACAGTCGAGTACGTTTGTATGGAGAAATGACCACTCCTGTTGGCTCTTAAAATGTTGTTGTTTTGTCTTGTAGCACCCGCAGTTCGCGACCGACGTGGTCCTGCTGTCGGTGAGCTCGGCGCTGGGCCAGCTGCTCATCTACCGCACCATCGCGCGCTTCGGCGCCGTCGTCTTCACTATCATCATGACACTGCGGCAGGTCAGACATGTACCCTTTTCATTTTTATTCGTGTACAAATAGGGAGGGTTGCACTGTGTAGTCAACAAATTGATGCAAGTGAAATATCGGCAGCTGTCATGCCACATGCAGAGAACTGTTAAGCTTTTCATAATAAGTACGGCAATTACATATTTGTTACTGTTCCAACTGCGATGACGTTAGCAGACAGTTTGGTGTAAAGATCGGTTTTCCTAGGATAGCGGTGCCGTCATATAGCGGCCGTCTCCATACTAAATAATACGGCTAAATATGGATGTCGTAGTATTTGTATGGAGACGGCCGCTATATGACGGCACCGCTATCGGAGGAAACCAAAGCTTAACCGGCCCTAATGGTGCTCCCACATTGGCTGTGTGACAGCACCATTAGGGTAATAACGGTGCTTAAACAGTAAGTATACGAAAATGTGTCTTAAAAATTACGAAATGTAGATACTCGCACTGTACAGCAAGCTGCAAAATTGCATGGACACATTATGAATGAATCCATTCATAAAGCGGCCATGCAATTTTGCGGCTGGGTGTACACTGTTCAATACTGGACTAGCATTTCAGTTTTAGTTATAGTTAGGTACATTTCGAGTGGGACAAAGAGCAGCATTGTTATGAACCAGTTAAGTTTTTTTTAGTTCTACGTTTTTAATAAAGTTTATTCCATACCTACATTACCTACAATCAGTTTAAAGCAAGTAGGTATTTGGGGCATTATCTATGAAAAGGGACCTTATTGTCGATGGCACTTACGCCGCACAGCGTCGCGCGGCATTGTATTTAAATCGGCGCATCGTTAATAATGGCGTAAGCGCCATCGACAATAAGGTTCACATTTATTTTAATTTTGCAGGCGGTGTCCATCCTCCTGTCGTGCCTGGTGTACGGGCACCGGTTGTCGTTCGCGGGCGTGCTGGGCGTGTGCGCGGTGTTCACGGCAATATTCCTGCGCGTGTACTGCCGCCAGCGCCTGCGCCGCCGCCGCGGCGCCAGCACCTAGCGCCGCGCCGTCGCCGACGGGACGCACGCGCGGCGGGAGAGTCAAGTGTAGGTTGCAGGATAGGCTTGTTGCCTGACTTGCGGCAAGCTGTTCCTAGTTAGCGTATTTTAGGATTTGGCGCCCAGGCCTCATCGGTTGGTCGCGCCGTAGCCGACCGAAACAGACAGCTAAGTTAAGCTTGCGTCGCCCCAAGCTCTTTTGGCCATAGGCTAAATATGCCCCTGTACACCTATTTACGAACTTGGAATACGGTTAACCCATTGAGTGCCACGACTATTATATATAACGGGCCATTGTAAATCTTATTGAAATGCATTAAGGTTAATATAAAACTTTAACTGTGTGTCTTTGGCAGTTAAAGGGTTAATATTTGTAGTTAGCGGGAGTGCTTGAGTATTAAAACCAGTGTTAAACTGGATCCGGGTCTGGATCCTATATCTTATGTGTTCCTTACCAGTCGGATACGAAATCTGAAAGATGCTCGAATTCTTATTTAAATAAGCGATATAATGTATGTCAATGTTGACTTAAATAAGGAAGTTGACGAGGGCCTGAATTACATTTCAATAAATCATTTTCGATATACTGGTCCGATTGCATTGATATTTTGTCGGATAAAACGGTTCTCTAATGTACCTACGTTTTCCACCGACTGGCTGGAGTCGGGCCGCACCGGAGGGCATTTTCAATCTAGGTTTCACTCACTTGAATTTTTAGTCACTATTGGCGACATGTTTCGGGCCCTTCGGGGGTCCTTCTTCAGGCTCGAGTGCTCGCGGCGACTGCAACTCGTGCACTGATCGCGCCGCCCGCCTCGTCGCTCGTTGCGCGCGCGCTGACAGGGCGGGGCGATTAAAAATCCAAGTGAGTGAAACCGTTGTCGTCTAAACAGTTTAAAATATGTCTCACGAAAGTTTAATATCGACTAGATACATTATATGTAAATGGCAGAAGCGATTCAGTCCATCCCGAGCCGACCGGCTTGCGGCCGTACAAATGTGAAATGCGCTCCGACTCCGCCTGTTCGGTGTTTTTTTTTTAACCTTTTGGTACTTTTTTTTTGCAGCATCCATGTATATGGGATAGATAATCAGCACTTCAACCCCTCTAAAGCTTTGGTTTCCTCCGATAGCGGTGCCGTCATATAGCGGCCGTCTCCATACAAATACTACGACATCCATATTTAGCCGTATTATTTAGTATGGAGACGGCCGCTATATGACAGCACCGCTATCCTAGGAAAACCGATCTTAAGTGTGTTTAACCGCGCGGTTTTTTTATGCGATAAATGTAGCGTTGAACGCACGCCTCAACGGAATACTTATAGGAAAAATAACAATGCGTTTACCGCGTAAAACAATGTAGGTACATAGTGTCATTAGAATCATTAGATTATCTGATGTAAAATTGATATGCGGCAAACGCATTGCGTTAACGCTGCGTTTATAGCATAAAACAATCGCGCACTTTAGTCCAGTAGTATCATAAATACATAAATTAGATAATATTTAATTTGTCTAGGTACATATTTTATTTTAGTGCAATGCCCCTGTGGAATTGTTGTACATATATTATTATTATACCCAAATATATTTATTTGTGATGGGTTTATACAATATTGTATATTAGATCAGACTACTATTTTTTTATAGAATTACTTTACTAATGTTTCTACAAGTTTCATAAACTGTCCCAGAGAAACTCAATATAATTAAAATAACGTTTTCTCAAACATGCAATTAAATATTGTCATTATGTTCCTTACTTGCTTCGACTAGACAAATTGAAAAACAACTGGTTGCACTCCGGGAGTGCCGACAGAAGTGAAAACTCAATGACATCTTACGTCTTACCACAGAATAAGTAATAGTATTATCATACAGAACGGACATGCACCGCCCCGCCCCGATTCGGATTACCTCGCCCGCGACAGGCCGCGACATGAATGTGTGCGTAAGTCGCTCTACTGAGATTCCGTCAGGATTCCGTCAGAAACTCAATGACGCGTGTACAGACGTGCCGCGCACACATATAAACGCACATAATTTTTGATGTATGGCGTGTCCGCCCTGTGGTTGCGCTCTCGCGAGCTTAACATTTTTTCCCCATCACAGAAAGTGCACGGCGCCGCTAAAGAAGTTTTCACTTCAAAAAATATCGATTTCTCTGTTTGCTGTGATTTATAAAATTTGAATATGAGTTTATAAGTTATGTATTTTATTTCTTTATTTCATTGCATGTTGGAGTTTCGTCTAACACCCCGCCGGGGACGGTCGCGTCATTATTTAGCTCCACAAAACTGTAATAAGCCCACGGAAAACAAAAGCCAGATGCTAGGTGCCACATGGGCGAACTGGCCCACCGCGACCATCCAACTCACGCTTCTATACAAATGGTTGTATTTACCTCACTATACCATTCAAATTTCGTGATTTATCTTAACAAGTGTGCAATGTGTTTATAAGTATGTATAGGGATTTCTCAAAGTGCGTGTATACAGTGTGTGCGGCCTGAGCTAACACCAGCTATGACAGCTACCGCAGCGCAACCAGAAACCTTGGTGAGATTGTTCCAATTTGAATGTATAGAATAGAATAAAATTTATTAAGGACGCTTAATAACACTAAATTTTACAAAAACATGTCACAAAAACTGTTTAAAACGTCACTGAAAATGTTTACTATTACTATACCATCTATTCTGCCGGTAAGCCCTTCTTTCCCGGCCTCTGCAGTAATGTACTATGTATTACGTGATGTTCGTTATAGTTATGCATAGACTAGGAATCCTCTAGACTGTTTAGAGCAATTATTTCATGAAACCGATGCTGCCAAAAATACGGGGGTGCGGGGGGACGAGGTGAGCGAATTCCGTCCCGTGCCGCTTGACAACTATAACATATTGTGATTGGTCCGTTCAAAGACACGGACCAATCACGGCACGGGATTGACTCGAAGATGGAGTAAAACTACCGTATAAGTGGCAGAGGGGGTAGCGTTACTATGCTCAGTCTAGAGGATTCCTAGTCTATGTAGTTATGTAAGACACCTAGGTACTTGTTGCACGCTTACTCGTTGTAATGCACGTTATATGATTTGTGCTATTGTGCGTGCGTGGTCGTTTTCATATCAGATTGTTAGAGTAGCAAAATACTTGACATTAGTTTTTATGAAATGACAATACTTAATTATATTTGTGTAAATATTTATTGATGTCATAATTGTACACCATTTACATGGAAAACATAATAAGTTTGTCATGTTTGATTGACGATAGTGTTAAATGAAATGTTTACAATGATGTAAATTTAATGTTCGGCTGTAAGTCAGGTCGGCCGCGACAAATTGGCAATATTCCTATGGAAACGTAACCTTTAATAAATAGTGGCATTGCCACTGTTTGTCGTTGCCAAGTCGCTGGAGTCTTAAATTTAACTGGCTCTATAATGTGTTTTTGCACAAAAAATGTTAAGGTAATGTGAGGTAATCAGAGAAATAAATGTTCACTATTGTGGTTCGTATGTTTTATTTAAACTTGGGAAAAATGAAGTTTTAGCAATTTATTAATTGCTTCGGGTCAACCCGAGAGAAAGAAATTGGTTGAATGTAAATGTCTTTGATATGATTTGTACCATTGGAAAATACATACTTATTAAAAGTTGTGTTTTTTAGGAAAAATACCAAAAAAACAATTAAATATGGGTGTCACTGTGTGACAAAACCCCTTAGGGACCCTATTACTAAGACTTCACTGTCCGTCTGTCTGCCTGTCACCAGGCTGTATCTCGTGAACCGTGATAGCTAGGCAGTTGACATTTTCACAGATGATATATTTCTGTTGCCGGTCTATAACAACAAATACTAAAAACAGAATAAAATAAATATTTAAGTGGGGCTCCCATACAACAAACGTGACGGTTCCGTTTTTCTTTTTTAGGTTATTAGGGTGTAAGCAGTTCGGTTAAATCGATATCTCGAGACTTTTCGTTCGCTACTACTCTTTGGCCGGACCTCTATTAGAAAAAGATTTACTTTTCTGGCAGGAATCATTACATTACTACCTACAAAAGAAAAAGTGGTACTGTCAAAAGTCTCAAAAGAGCTTTAATGACAGTCCATAGCTGTCACATTTTCAAGCTCTACCCGCTCTACATGATTCAATAAGTAGATTTCGCATGGTTTCGCAGGACGCTTGTATCCCGAACTAGGTATGCTGTATTGGCTGAACACTCCGGCCAACATTAACAGTTATTATGAGTTCAGGGAATTTCAGGCGGCCTGCGAGAAGTAAAATCTTACTGTAACACTGCACGAATAAGAAAGGTATGCTAGCTTTATACCACTGTGCTGCACTGGGTTAGCCTAGGACTGAGCGTTTCGAGCTACTTGAAAATTTATTATCCGAACATATACTTAATAGGTACTTCTGCGCTTTTAAATAGAAACTCAAATATTAGGTAAGTACTTTAGAAAAAATATTTTTGTTATCATAATTTGTTAGCACCATTTTAGGGGTAATAAAAGAACACCGTTGGCTTAGCGATCATCTGGTGGAATACTCTCGCAAATCATACAAATTTCCGGTAAAGACAGAAACTTTAACCTGCAATACCTACCCAGAATGTTACTACATATACCTAATAGACCGTAGGTGAGCAATTCTCAAAAAGTTTGTACATTTCGATCACATAAATAAATAAATAAATAAATAAATATTGGGGGACATATCTTACACAGATCAACCTAGCCCCAAACTAAGCAAAGCTTGTACTATGGGTACTAGGCGACGATATACATACTTATATAGATAAATACATACTTATATACATAGAAAACATCCATGACTCCGGAACAAATATTAGACATCTTAGATTTCAATAAAAATTGCTATGCAGGTAAAGTACATGAAGCTGAACAACTTCCACCACATTTCCCAAAATGTCCCAGAAAGTTTCTAAGAAACATTCCTTTTTGTTACCAAATGTGTAAGGAAATCTGGGCAAATCAATTTTTATTGAAATCTAAGATGTGATCGAAATGTACAAACTTTTTGAGAATTGCTCAGGTAAGTACTTACCCAACATAAATAATCAACGCTATCAATAGATATGGGCCCAGCCAGTCCTAAAGTAGGTAGCACCACTCTGTTGATGCTGAATTTGCTGAATCCTTTTCCCTAATTTGCTGAATCCTTTTCCCTAGACTTGCAAAATAAATAGCAATTACCTACCTAGCAGAGTCAACTTAAAAGAAAGTGAAAAGCAATTCATTGAGGTACGATCCTTAGCAATGAGGAATACGACTCAAGGAGGAGGAACGGGTCTAAGCCAAGATGACAATCGTTTGCGCCGTAGCGACCGTAACGCCTCTCTATCGCACATTATATGGAAGAGTGACAGAGAGCGTTTCGTTCGATACGGAGCAACCGATCATCGTCTTGGCTAGGCCCCTGTACGAGCTTATCGTTCAACGTTGATTCCAGGCGGAACGATGATATTTATCAGCTTGACGAAAATGGCTCTTACGGTACTAGCGGCTATTGTCCTGTCGCCATATGTCATTGAACGTGCCTGCACTTCGCGGTCTACGCGGCCCAGCACCTCCGTGTGTATGCATCGCTACAACCCCAATAAATAATGATGGTAGGTACCTTTACATATTGTATAATTGTGATTCACCGACAATTGTACACCGGAACTTAATCGCGTAGGTATCTAAGTTTTAATCATAGTAATTTCAATCGGGACGAGGGTTTCAAGATCTCATCCACATGGAATCCAGTCATTAGTAAATGTAAGCGTAAACAAATATCGACAGTCGATAAATCGAATATCGTTAGTGTTGTGTGTCGACAGAGTGACATCCCTAGTGCGCAAAACGTTCAAGCTGATAAACAAGACCAAGTGCGGGTAGTTCGAAAAACTCGCGCGGTTAGAAGATGCTGATGTCAACTTAAGCCAGTCTTCTCCGAGACCACGGGGACAACGCCGTCCTCGAAACGTCGGAGGTACCTAAATCTTAAAACTTAGATACGCGATTAAGTCCCGGTGTACAATTTAATAATGTGTAAAAATAGTGAAAGTTTAAATCAGAATTATTAATTTGGCATTAATGAACCTTACGGTGCCAGTAGCTCTTGTACTTTCACAGTCTGACATCCCGGTCCTGTTGCAATATGCGGTCTTCATGGCTCAATACCTCAGACTGCAGCTTGGCATTTGCATAATCTTAACTAATTTTAGGTCATTATTCGGTAAACACGAGGCTTGTCTGAGCGAGATAATACTTGACTATGTTATTACCCCATACCTTTCGTAACTTATGGTATACTACAGTGTTTTCAGATAAGTAGTAATCGGCAAAATATTTTAACTGCTCGTACCACCATGGGATATAAACAAACCTTGGGAATCATTATATAACATATTCATAAGGTAACTAAACCAATATCAGTAGGTAAGTCATAAAGTCACCAACGATGAAAGTAGGTACCTATTGTTGGTTTGCGTGTATTATTATTTTATCGCAAGATTCGCAAGCTAAGCTTAAACATGTTTCCAGATTCTTAACTATTATGCTTCCGTTTCCATAACCATTCCGGACCCTTAATGCGATTTACAGAACATGACCGCCACTTCAAAATTATGCAAAAATTAAGTATGTACCAGCACGCTTAATAACTTAATAAGGTACCTAGGCAGTGGGATAACATTCCCTCTTCCCCAGTAATCCCTCTGCCTAATAAATGGCTTTGTAAACCTTGTAAATAACAAATTAAATAGGATTTTCGATACATTGTGACATTTAAACATCTATAAAGCCCCTAAATATCTAATTAATTTCATTGTTTTTCAGATAACAATATCTTGGCGATCCTGAAACAATTAGATTTTACTACTCATATACATATAAGTAAACCACTTGCTCGTTTCGAAGATACCAATAACAAAATCACCTGAACAAGGTCAGTTTTGTTCTTTGTAAAAGTAAAATAAGATACGCTTTGACGTTTATTTGCGGGTAGGTACCCTATTTTTATGGTGATTAATTGCACATTTCACATGCGTTGTCTCCGAACCATATTAAGTAGGTAGGAGAAACTTGGAAAGACCGGGATGGGCGGGAATCACCTGCCCAAAAAATCCCAGGAGCGATATCACCCTTTTTTACTCACACGCAGTGACGCGACCGTCCAGTTAAACAATTTGAAATAAACTGGTTGAGCAGGCATCAATAGAATATATGTATATATGAGCTAGCATCAGATTTTATCCAGCACATTCAGTGCATTGTCTTCATAAATAGATATATTTTTTTTAACAATGAGGACGTTTACGTTGCTTCCCGTCAGACAGTTTATAAACAGAGTGCAGTTCGCTGTCACAACATCGCCCTGTACCATGTAGCAGTATAACCTGTTACAGTTCTACTGAGCATAATAATATTTTAGAAATCTATATTTCATAGAAATTTTGGCATCGACCGCTAGAGTGCTTATCAATATGTATCAGAATGCTAACCTATCTAGGTACCTATACCTCCCTCGAGCCGAAGTCAGGTACCTGACAGCGACACGTGTCGCTTACACTCTGCGAGGAAAAACCAATAAGGTATATTTGGAGAAGAAAAATAATAATAATAAGATTAAAAAGCAGTCTGAATTTCCTTGTACTTAAAACCATTTGCATCATACAACCCAGTATCGGGACTGCAAGTTCCACGCACGTCGCGTCGCCTGAAAAAATCGACTGCAATAATAGGTCGCATTATTTCAGTAGCATCGTGGTACGGGGCATGATGCAAGCTCGCATATATCATGGTAAGAAGGCACATGCTCGCGAGTGCAAGTGCAAGAGGTGCCTCAATCTCGGTTGCGTCACGTTGTGCTGCGGCTGTCACTGCGCGTGTAAAAGGTACCGTATATATACGTATACCTACATACGAGTAGAAAGCATAACAGATGTATAAATAGAAGAATTAAACTGTCTAAAAAAGTTTTAGAAATGATCCCACATTGTTCAGACCTGTCTTAGTATTACGCAAATTACCTACCCATTTTGATCCATAAGCTGAACGGCGTTATACTTACCCCTTTAAATTAAATAAATAGATTGGGTCTGTAAACTATTAGTTAAAAATCACTAGAACATAAAAGTCATTAATTTCAAAAAGTTCCATTTGCTTTTAGTATCGGTACCAAACCTACAATAACATATATTTTAATTCTAATCATATGTTGTCTGTGTTCTAATAGATCGTCTACATTCTACATCAGACTAAGATGTGTTTTTGGATATCGTTTCGTATGTTACCTCTAGAGTAGCATCATAATGCAGCACATTCGAGGAAACTGTGCCTAACTTTGTATAGATGCTATTGGCTTATGTATATGTATGCTATGTATTCCAGAACTACGGATTATCCAAATCAAAACGTGATCACTTACTGAAGAAATGGGGGAGGTCACCAGCTTGAGAGCCATGCCGAAGGTGGTGATGCTGCTCTGCCTGCTGGCCGGAGCTCACCAGGTCTGTGACATCTGAATAATGAATTGCAGTTTCGGTTTAAAAAATAAATCACTTTTTACCCACACTCTGTTGATGTGATTTTAAAGAAGCCGAAAAATAACGTGTAAGTAGGTACCTGCCATTTTAGAGAAGGTATAATACTCGTATGTAATTAATAAACGTGTTCGAAAAAAAAACTTAGACGAGGACTGTTTTTAAACCTAGGTGCCAAAATAACATTAAGTTCTGTTTTTCAGGCTTCAGCGGGTTGTAAACATTGCTCAGTAAGTATTATACAACATTTGGAACATATACCAGGCAACATATAACATATAAAAGTAAGGACACTAAAATACTGAGAGTCTCACCTAACAAAATTTAATTATGAAAATATGTTGTACTTATAGTTTTTACCATAAGAAATACGAGTGTTCTCAAATTTCCTTTTTTAGTGTTATTATTAATAATAACAAAGACGTTTCATTAATGATTACCTGTAGCCTTTAAATATACCCCCTACCTTCATTAGCAGACCGTAGGCAAGGAAGAGAAGGCCATGTTCCGCACCCACTCGGACGCCTGCTTGGCCACGTCCAAAGTGGACCCCGCGCAAGTGGATGCTCTGAGTCGTGGGGAATTCCTGGACACACCCCAGCTGAGGGCGCACGTGCACTGCGTGCTGATGAAGTGTAAGGTGGTCGGCAAAGACGGCAAGCTGCAGAAAACGGCCGTCCTTGACAAGCTCGCTGTGCGTGGGAACGGAAAGGATGTTGCTAAGGTGATTGATTTTTATGTACCTACTACCTACCTACCTAAATTGATTCCAGTCATAGGGCAGTAAACTGCAAGCTAGGCCTTTAACATGGCGAGAAGATAAGGCCCTATATTGGGCCTCCCTCGTCCTGAGTACCATCCGTTAACCTGGCTATACCCGTGAGGTAATATCATTTTATTATTGAGGTAAATTACCTCAGGTAATATCATCATCGTCCACAACGTGTCCTGCACTGCATGCTGTCCCACACACTTCGCTGGCTCCACAGAAAACCAGCGCGGTTGGCCACGCTAGTCGTGCCAGCTGCATTGCTGAGTGGAGACCATTTCGGCTTCACATCTCTATTTCCACTGATTTGTTTATCTCTGCCTTGTATTTGCAATATGTGTTGTTTGTATTGATGTGTTGTCTTAATAAATGATTTCTATTCTATTCTATTACTGTCTTTAGATCCTGGAGAACTGCGCCGAGCACCAGTATGGTGACACGCCGGAGGACCTGACCTGGAACCTATTCCGATGCGCCTACAACAAGAAAGCTATTCTCTTCGACTACATGCCCAACGCAATGAGCACTCTGCAAGCATAGCGCCATTTGCTAAATAGTACACAAAAGACATCGTTCTCGCCTCATCGGTAAACGCCGCTATATATTGCTATTCCTACTGTCTTGTTATCATTTCCAATTCTATTACCTTCTGAACGTGCACTCTATCAATAATGTAAATTAGTTGTGTTTCTCCGAAATAAAATACCTAATATCTCAAACTTTCTATCACATTTTAATTTGCTGAAGCGACGGTAGAGCAGAAATTGCTTGGGTACCTAATACACATATGAATATAATATTCTCCAATAAATACATTTGAATTTGAACTATTAAGAGTAATTGCAGTTCACACCAGAGTTATAAATAGACCTTAGACAATTTAATTTTTAGGTACCTATTCGTTATTTCAAAGATCTTTGTTTATTTCCCTGTACTTATATAGTATAATTTTTGCAGAATGTATTGTTTAATGGGTACCATTACCTATGTACCTAAATAGATAATTTTACTATTCGGGGCAATACATAGATCGCTACGCTATTAGGTACACAGTACACACTTACAGATAAATACCTACCTACTTACCTACGTAGATCTGAGTATAAAAACTTAACAACGGCAATTTATGTAAGTAGGTATTTGTGGTTTTGCCTTCTAAGAATCTCAATGAGCTCGAGAAGCATACCTTTCGGTCTTTGCTGATGATGTGTCGCAATTTCCGGAAATTGTTTAATAATCCATATGAAACATTTGAAGGAAATTTTATATTGCTTAATACCTATTCAACAAATAATACAAAATTTAAGAGTTACTTATTGTTTAATTCGTAACGCAATCCACAGTTAACAGTTTCGACGCTTAGGTAACCCGTATGTTACCTAGTATTTTTTGCAGCAGAATTGTTGTAGTAATACTGGATTAAGTGCTTAAAAAGTATAACATTTGTCTGTAAAATTTAATGCATTGTCTCTTTAGATTAAAAATAGGTACTATGAATGATTGGGATGGTACTTATTCATCAATGAGTATCGAAGCACGTTAGCCCGCTACTATTTAGTGGCAGCATTAGGTTTGGATTAATTGGAGCAGCTTACCCTACCCTTTTGTCTCAGGTGGCGATGTTTGGCACGATTGTTCCCTGGGTTAAACTAATCTACCACCACCACCAACCACCATCCAACTAATCTAACCATTTCTGACTTATTTTGAAGCTCATATCGAATGTGACATCAACAGGTACAGTGACAAATACAGTAACTAGGTAGGTACAGTTATGGATTCGTCACGGAGTCAACAGCCGCCGACAGCTATTCAATCAATGCGAATCAATGAAACGTCACTGAATTCTCATGATATCTGATAAATATGTTACTGGGAACGTGGGTACCGTAACACGCCGAAAAAGACAAGTTTCAGCAAGATTGAGGTCAGATATTTGTTTTACAAGAGGGCAAAGTTGTTGTTTCACTCCTCATCCTAATATAGTTATCCGAGAAAACGAAATTGAACCACGAGAGTAGCGATAATTTCAAGGCAGCAATGTTGAACAAACTTTGCTTACGAGTGATATATTTATATTCTTCTAATAACTACCTACCTTTATACGAGGTCTTATAGATATATATATATATATGACACCGTAAGTAAACCCGTGAACCCTTTAGTTTATAATTATCTAACGTAGGTTAGGTTAGGTTAGATTATAATCTCCCTACCGTCAGTTTATAATGTAACTAGCGAGATTATAATATGACGAGTGTTTACAATTTTACGGTGACATATATATATTATTTATATATTTCGGGGATCTCGGAAACAGCTCTAACGATTTCGATGGGGGTTTTCTAGCTAGGTACTTATTAATATTAACTCTGGAAAAACGCGCATTTTTGCATTATTGAGTTATCTGTTTTCCGAGCAAAGTTCGGTCTCCCAGATATTATATTTATGTTATAGTAGGGATGACGCAATCTTAAAGTGATAATTGATTAATCGACTGACTGAGATATACCTAGAATTGTTAATAAATCTAGCAGATATAATGTCGCTGCTGACTATAACCCTCAGGTACAATATTCAGGTCATCTAGTATCCAGTAAAGGACCAGTTTATATTTACATCTTCAACGAGTCCTTTATGCAACGGTGCCAAATCAGCATATCATTAGCAACATTCACCGGAGGCACAGGAAGTGTGAATTGGCCCGTGAGATCAGCAGTGGGCGGCAGCGGCAGCCCACGGTCCCAGCGCTGCAGTAGCAGAATGCCAGTATCGTATGAGCCTCACTCCCGAACGCCATCTTGGATTTTTAATATGTTGAGCTAATGACATTTACGCGCCAAACTTGAATGGTGAATTTGAGCTTTTCTAGTGACTTATTTAGCCAATTATTGATTGCCTAGTTTTATTGTGATTTGTGTTGTGATTGATTATGAGCTTTGGATGCTAATGTATGGATTTGGAGAGTTTTTGGAATATTGCTGTGAAACGTAAGTTGATTGTTAATTAGGCAATAAATACGAATAAGAATACCGATGACTGATTAATCAAAATCGTGCAGTTTTCCATCCAGCAGAGTACACTTTTCTAGGTAGGTAAGAAGAATAATGTCTTCTTATCCTACATAGAAAAGATTTACTGACACTAATATTGTAACAGATTTTCTCAAAAGTTACAACCCTAACACTTTTGAAAGCGACTTGTATGGAAAAGAGCAAAAACGGCTAGGTAACATTAAATACCTAGCTAGCCCCAAATTTTTAGAAGGGAATGCTAGGATTACTTACACTTTATCACGAAGTGATCAGTATTTCAACGTCTTACGGGCTTTATTTCACTACGAAATTGACGTGGACAATGGTAACAAAAACTAGAGATATATATTATGTACCTATTATTTATTTCAGGCATTAAAATTGGCAAAAAAGTGAGTTTAGTAATTATTTAAAAAATATTTGCGCAAAAACTCAAGCATATGCGGTAGTTAATGTTCATTAAGGATCTACTAGATAGATCAAAGAAAAAAGATAGTCTTAATTTTTTTTTAATCATTATTTTCGAAAACAATTGTGTCGTGAATGAGTTCCCTCGATTCGTCACGGATCCCATCATCAGACCTGGGTTTTGACAAAAATGGGACCAATCTATATGTTAACTACATTCACTCAAAATAGTATTTTATGCAACCGTTGTTTAAGAGGAGTCAAAAAAGGCGAGTGGCGTGAGTAGCAATTTCAAATTGTTACTCACGCTACTCGCCTTTTTTGACCCCTCTTAAACAACGGTTGCATAAAATACTATTTTTAAATCGTTCGAGAAATGACGGAGTGATGAATAACAAACATTTAAATAAAAAACATACAACCGAATAGGGATGATGACACATGTTGAATTTTATAAGAAAATCTAGTAAAATAGACAGCAAACGAGCAATGTATCACAATAATGTGGATATTAAAATAAAATATTGAAAAATTACAAAAATACAGGACCTGAAAGTTTCAAAATTTAAGTTTTTTTTAACTGCCAAAAACGAGAAAAGTAAGGATACCATTCGATACCTTACATTTCATCCAAAAAAATATTGTATAGCAACTATATACATAAACGCAATATTTCACCGACAAAAACGAAATTTTCTTGTTTTGTCCATACTACAAGATGGGCTCCCAGAGACCTTGACGTCACGTTCCCTTGTCGTTTTGTATAGGGCCTTTCGCGAGTGAAGTGCGACTGTCGGCCTTTGACTACAATTTCTGACTTTTGTGTTACTTTAACGCAATGGGTCCCATACACGTAGTGATTATATTCTCTTTGGTCCCATATAGACATTTGATCCTAAAAACAAACCCGATCGATTTATACCATACATGAAAATTAGTCATGTAGCCTAGAGAACCTCCTCCTTTTGAAATCTTGAAGTCGGTTAAAAAGACTGGTCCCTTTATCAAACTCCTGTTGTTACGAGTAGGTAAAGCAAAGCATTCAACTTGCATACTTTGATGAATATTTGCCAAGCGTGGGAATCGAATGCGCAACTCATTTGGGCTTCATTCGAAAGCCTAAATCTTGCTGTAAGCAAATTAAACAGGAATCCGGGACGGCTGCATGCAAATTTGAATGTTTGGCGTGGAGTGAATGGTATGGATTTTTCTCACGCATTCACATCAGTGGAAAGGTACCTAATTAGGTAGGTACTAATTAATTTGGTATTTTTAAGTAATTATTGCTTTTAATGCTTATTCAGGAGATGTCCAAAAGCTGCTGCAGCTGGTGTGGTGAAAACAAATAGTATATTTCATCCGCCTTATCTAAAAACGTGGTAGCATAGAAAACATCGATGTATTTATCTCTGTTCACATCAAACGGTCCTAACAACGCTCTTCTACATAATTCCAGAATAATGGGAACATTAGGGTCTACCTACACTAATGGCAAAATGGTTTATTTACCAGAAACTATACCTTAATAGATGTATTATCTGCCATCGTCAACATTGTTAAATGACAATGCGTAAACCTTATTACAAAGGCATATGGTCCACTGATGTCTAGTTAAGAGCTTTGATGTAAATGCTCTGTCCATCATACCTGCGTGCGCGCCGTGGGTGGTGGAGGCTGGTCTTTTGGCGTTACACTCATAACCAAATATCGCCGATATGGCGTATAGCCCGTAAGGCCAAACGGCACGTTTCGCAAGACCTGATTTAGGTTGGTTATAGTCATAACAGATTCCAGAAATAACTTGGACAAAGCAGAGCATTAACTTGGCAAATGGTAAGAAGGTAATATGATTATAAACTGATCCGTTCGCTTTTTATTGGAATGCAAATTGTGGCGATTTCACACCATTTAGAGCAATAATAATTATGAATATCATTATAAGGTCTGATAAATTGAAATTAGGCATGCAAGTTGGTAATGTAAACTTTAGAATGTAAGTACATAGGTACGTAGGTATAATAAGTAATAAGGTGGGAAGTTTATTAGCCTAAGTACGAGACTAGGTAAACTAATAGTACCTACTTTCCTAAGTAGATTTTGTGTTTTGTCCTCCTTTTGCAAAAATGAAAGAAGTTTTAAGTCAATCTTACGACTCTTACGAGTGCATGCTTACGAAGTAAGTGCCTACCTACATCCTTTTTAAAACTGTTTGGACTACGGCACCTATAACTATAACGAGAAATATGCGATTTTGCTCACTGTTTTTAAGTAGCAAGGTACCCTTATTCGAGCTGCTGAGGTGAAAACTTAATTGTTGGTATATCTTAAGAAAACATGAGTGAATAGAGGTAAGTGATGAGGAAGGAATACATTTTTCGGGTTCTCTAATATGTTCTCACTGCTGAGGTGAAAAGTTTTGTGAACTACACGAGATCAAAGTTATTTACATCTCGTGCGCTTTTGAGTCCCTTACTACGCTCAAGATTCTAAATTAGTATAGAATCTTTCGCTTGCACGGGACTCAAAACAAGCACTCGAAGAAATATCAAACTTTGATCTCTTGTTGTACAAATAACTATTGTCTTCCACAATAAGTAGGTACCTAATTTGTCTTACTTAACGCAAAATCATGTTACAGTCTCTTGCACATGATTATATTTGTTTATTGACATAATTATTAGAACCGACGCCAGTGGGCGCCACCCACAGCTACAGCCGTGAATCATGAACGAATAAAGTATAGATAATTAAATTAAAACTATAAGTACCTACTCATAAATATGTCGACAAATCACCAGTTGACCTAATAAAGCAAGTTAGGTATATTAACTATGAACTATAAAAGTATAAAACATTGCCCTTTAACATAACTTTGCCCACCGCGTCTCAGTTCAGTAAAAGCACTGGTAAAAGCGAAATAACTTAAAAGTAGTTTTACAGATGCAATTTCTGAAGAAAGTGGATCTTTCAAAGTATGTATAGGCAAAATCCTTAAAGAACCTAAACCACTTCAAACAGTTTCTTAAAAATAAAACTCTCCGCAACTCTCCGTCTATGGAAGCCTTCATAGTATATGTCACGCCAAAATCATAAAAATGCAAAAACTAGCAATCATTTCCTTCTCATTTTCTGGTTAAAGGCTACCAGTTGACCAGGCGACATCTCCGCAGAACAAATCAGTGCAGTACTTACCAAACGATACCTACCCATAATTTACTATGTCGCTAGTGTTTGCAATTGCTGTCATTGTGACCATATTGTTTTTCACTTTTTTCCGGGACAACTTGATTGGGCTGGTAAATATGCGTATGCTATTAATAACTAATAGAAGTAGATATTGAATGTATTTTAAGATCGATAAGTGGTATTGTAAATATAGACTTACAACTACAACACTCAACAAGAATAAGTGCATTATTTAGTAGGTATATAGCTGTACTAATTTAGCAAAAACTTGTGTTTACGCTTACAAATTAAGAAATTTTGATTGAAATGTTGTTTTTTATCTTATAGGCATGGTCCGATCTGAATTCAAGACATGATGAAAAGAAAAAGGAATATGGATGCTTTTTTATTTATCCTCAGAATAAAAAAAAGATATCGAGAGAGCAGACAAATATTAAGGTACGGGAGGTACGGTAACAAGGTACCTATTTAAAAGGTCTATCCTCGAAAAGTAATTAAAAGGTTATAAAATATCTGTGAACCATCTTTATCAAATTTCGTTCTATGTTTTGGTATGTCAAACTATTACCCATCACCAACTCCCATTTTTAGGGTTCCGTAGCCAAATGGCAAAAAACGGAACCCTTATGGATTCGTCATGTCTGTCTGTCTGTCTGTCCGTCTGTCTGTCCGTCCGTATGTCACAGCCACTTTTTTCCGAAACTATAAGAACTATACTGTTGAAACTTGGTAAGTAGATGTATTCTGTGAACCGCATTAAGATTTTCTCACAAAAATAGAAAAAAATTTGGGGGTTCCCCAAACTAGAACTGAAACTCAAAAATTTTTTTTTCATCAAACCCATACGTGTGGGGTATCTATGGATAGGTCTTCAAAAATGATATTGAGGTTTCTAATACAATTTTTTTCTAAACTGAATAGTTTGCGCGAGAGACACTTCCAAAGTGGTAAAATGTGTCGTCCCCCCTGTAACTTCTAAAATAAGAGAATGATAAAACTAAAAAAAATATATGATGTACATTACCATGCAAACTTCCACCGAAATTTGGTTAGAACGAGATCTAGTAGGTAGTTTTTTTTTAATACGTCATAAATCCCCTAAATACGGAATCCTTCATGGGCGCTTTTTATTATAAACGAGCTGTGTCTGCTGCGGGTGCGAGTGGCATTCGGTCTACGTAATTACCTTTAAAAAATAATAAAAATAATAAATAAAAAATGTTTTATTGCCACAAGTACCACAAAAAAAAAATACACGAGAGAAAAACAATCTTCATTTCACAATTATACAAAAACATGCACAAAAATTTTATAACGGTATAGGCAATGGGTACCAATTTCAGCTTTTGCCAGATATATGTCTAGATATATACCCAGCGCTATGACAGGTCGGTCTTTACATACCGGATGCACAACACCCAGTACCTACACTGGTCATTGTAATAATAATATAGGTATGCGAACGGCGCGGCTGTTTGTGTGTGTGTGTGTGTGTGTGTGTGTGTATGTATGTGAGTGACTTAGACTGATTAATGAACCAAATACTATGTATATATATTATGTATATATGTATATTATGTTTTATTAGTTAGTTATATTTATATTAAGTAGTAAATAGTAAGTTAGTTAGGGGGATCTCCTTTCTGTAATTTAATTAAATGTTCTTTAACCAGCTTCTTGAATTTTAGCAACGGCATAGGAGTCCTTAGTGGTGGTCCTTAGTAGTGGTAGTCCTTTCCATTTCCATCCCCGGCCCCCTAGTCAACGGTGGACTTCCAACTTCCAAAAAAAGTTATCTACCTATGTCCTTTGACAATCACTAAGTAGTGTTTTAAGCTTTCTGCATGCTAAATTTCTGCTCATAATGTATTGATTAACACGCTGAGCTACTTTCACGTTTATAATAATTTTGTATAGAATAAGTAGGTAGTAGGATTTTTTCTAATGTCAAAATTATCTTCAGCTGTGTAGGTAAATTGTAAACGTATTTTTTTAGACTCGCCAGGCAGTCGTATCAAGCCAATGGCTCCCAAAACACAAAACGGACCCCCGAATCTTTGTTGATGACGAAGAGATTGGACAGGAGCCTGTCGTCGACTAATAACCAGGGACCGGAACCGGTTACCTTAACCGGGGTTTTTCATAGGGTTATTTTAGAAGTGGTTATAAAAACCCCTACCATAACGGTAACCGTCTGATAAGGTAACACTTTGATTCGGTAACCGTATCAGTTCGAGTTAACCCCTGTTACCGGTAACCGAAATAAAAACCCCGTCTATGCTGTTACCTCATAATAAGGTTTTGAACCAGTTCAAACGATTGTAAACTTTACGCAGACTTAAATTCAACTTATTATTGAATAACCGTGGTTGGCATGGGCGGTCTATGAAGCCTCCAGCACAAACAAGTTTTTTTGCCGGTAACTTCGCTTATTGTCAATTCAAACAATATTGCACTTTGAGTCCTTAAGCTAAAATTGAAAACAAGTAAGCGATTACAGTATTATTTTTAGAGCGACAGCCGCGGCGCAGCGCGGCCATTCCTTTGTTTATCTTTATACCTGTGTGTTCCTATTGTTTTTGTCAATTCTAGTTTAGAAATTTTTAGAAAAGGGGTTGCAAGTAAACAACATCCTATCCTAGTAATATCTGCTATTATTTAGATATATTTTATGCTACTTAGATTATTATTTTTATTTTCGGGTTCACACTTGATATGTACCTACAGATTAAAGACTGATTTAAAGAAAAATTTTCACCTAACTAGTAATTTTACTGGTACCTAGTTAGGTATAATTTATCTTAAGTGATTTAAAAAAAAACACTTTGTGATAAAGATACATGCGCTAGCGGATTGTGGTAGATATTTTACCATTGTTAACAAATGACATATGTACTAGTTATTATGAGCTTATTTTATAATAAGCAATTAAAGTCTATTTTTTTATTCGGTAGACTAAAATGACATTTCATAGTATGAAATGAAATGACACATGATGTTCATACTACGAAATGTCATTTTAGTCTACCGAATAAAAAATAGACTTTAGTTTATATGTTTTCAGATGCGGTGAGTTGTATGAGCTAAGTCGTAATTTACCTTGTACCGCTTAATGCAGCGATCAGAAAATATATATCTATAGCAGTTATAAACTTATTTTAATATTACAAATCTTTCATTAATACCAGGGGGCTCAGCACGGTTCCATTTTTATCGACTATCACTATGCCCGTCACTTTCGCACTTACATACTTGTTAGAACGTGACAGGCATGGTGATAAACGATAAAAATGCGACCGTGCTACTAGGGCAGAATTCATTATACATATTCATTGGGTATCTATAACATTGGTAGGTGAAATAGTTTTGATTAAATTAAATAGATACATACATTACATACATACTTAGTAAGCAGTGTTGGGCATTCAAGAATAAAATCATTATTTAAATAAGAATTCCTAAGAATAAAATCATGTTGATTTTATTCCCGTCAAAATTATTCAAATAATAATTCGTATGTGAAAAAATTGAATAAGAATCATCTCATTCTTAATCAAATAAATATAATCATGATTTTATATTCTAAATAATATTCCTGGATTAAACATGTAGTATGGGTGCCGTATAGGCGTTACGTATAGATAGAAGTAAATTAGACAAGAAACTATTATGTTTCTTGACTAATTTATACCTGATTTTATGCAATAAAATCTTACAAATTTAATTTACTGCCGCATAGTCTTGGTATTGGACGATACCCGTATTTATTTTAATGTGATAACTAAATCATCAGGTACAATTCAGCTGCTCTGAACGGATGGTGGATAGCGAAACTCTTCAATGGCTCACTGTGCCTAAATTAATGTAAAAAATAAAAAACCGGCCAAGTGCGAGTCTGACTCGCGCAGGAAGGGTTCCGCACCATTACGCAAAAACCAGCAAATAAATCACGTTTGTTGTATGGGAGCCCCACTTAGATATTTATTATATGCTGTTTTTAGTATTTGTTGTAATAGCAGCAACAGAAATTAATTATTTGTGAAAATTTCAACTGCCTAGCTATCACGGTTCATGAGATACAGCCTGGTGACAGACAGACGGATAGAGGAGTCTTAGTAATAGGGTCCCGTTTATACCCTTTGGGTACGGAACCCTAAAAAAGATGTTTTTAAAGGTAGGATAAGGAATGGCTTGATATGGTGTATTCCTATTTCTCCCCGCCGGGCACAGATGGGAATAGGCGCTTCAGTTAAATCATTCCCATATGTCCCCGCCTCATGTATCGCGGCGATCACGTTGGACAGGAACAAATGGGGAAAATACTCATGATTTTTTTCTGTTTTCGAATTATGTTTATAATTCGTTTTTTTTAGCATTAGAAAGAACTTGAAAGAAGGTAAGCGATTTTGACATGTCTTTTAATTGAAAAACACTTTTTAAAAACCATAACTATTACTTATGAAAGCAGAAGACTATAAAAGATCGTATTAGATTCATAATTGTTACATATTTACCGTAACTTATTTTTAAAATGTGCTTTTCAATTAAAAGAGACATCAAGATTGTTTTCTCCAATATGCTCGGAAATGTTCACCTTATTGTAGCAAAAATAGTACGGGAAGTTCTACGTTATTGTCAAACTCTAATTTAAAAAAATCAAACTATCGCTGTCCTGTTCTAGCGGACGGGAATGAAAAAAACACTACAGTAATGACTTATTACTGTAGTGTTTTTTACTTTTTAAAAATAAAAAACGCAAACAGCCAATTATTGTAGCCGCGAGCCGCGTCTACACGACCCGATCAGCTATCATTTCAAACTATAGGATAGAGTGAGATAGTAAGATAAACGACCTTACTTGTCTCGTTCTTACAAGACCGTTGTGCTCGTGTATGATCGTGCAAATACTGCTTAATAAAATCAAAGATTATTTTTATATTTTTTTAAGGATCTCATCCGTGTACATAAACAGAGACAGAGAGAATCATACTATCTTTGTCTTACACTAGTACTAGCACCCAAAAGAAAAGGATGGGTATAGTTTTCCTGGTTCTTACTGACTGACAAATTGGTTTGACCAACTATATTGCACAATTATATTGAATGGTACTGAATGGCAGAATAAGTTTGTGCCCTTAACTTAAAAAAAAAATATTTTAGAGGGAAATTGTTTTTGACATTTTTGATGTGAAGGTTCGATTTGAGTGATGCTTGCTGCTTAAATAATTATTATTTTACCTTATTTCCTCGCATGTTTGGAGAAAAGCACTATATATGCCTCGGCAGGAATAGCAATTCGTGGATTCGTCTTCTTCGAACGAATCGAAACTCATCCACGAATTGCCCTTTCCCGGCCTCTGCAATAATGTACTATTACCTTATTTCTAATGCTAAAAAAAAACGAACTATAGTATGTGGTTTCAGTATCCGAGTTACTACCAAGACTTATGGTGTTTTTAAAAGCTCTTCTGATATTTAAAATTTGCATTTATTATTTAGACGGAAATTAACAGGTATATCGTTTGACACAACGCTTGCCGCACGTGTTTAGCAAATGCTGACAAAGAATTCACCACGCCACGACTTAATCCTATTGTTATTGCCAATGAGTAATGAATGACGGTCTCAAGTGCAAACACGCCTGCAACTTTCTGCAAATCTATTTAATTATAGTGATAAGCGTAGGACTCTTTTCTTACCTGCAGTAATTTACTATCTCATTCACTTTCCGTAGGTGTGAAAGAGATAGCATACGTAAGACCTCAAGGCTGGTAGGAATAATAAACAAAATACATACTTAATACGCAAAGAAATATACATTGAACCATCATAATTATAATTTCGCAGTTTACTTTCTATGTAGCTTCATTATAAAATTATCATCACCGTTTCGAAGGCTTCAAAAAATTCAAATCAATCCGACCATTGAAAAGAGGGGTGAAATTCATTTTACTATCTATATGCATTGTACTACATATAATATGACGTATAATATGACCAAATAAATGCCATTTAACCTTGTTACCACTAACTCATGTATCTACAATTACATCAATTAGTCATGACACGGCAGAGTACTGATAACAATACTGTAGTGTAGTACAATAATAAGGCTTTATTGTTGTCACTATGACTCTCACCGCATTCTGCTTAATCCTAAATATCCTAATACAATAGAAAATACCACGACCTTTAAACATTCGGTGCACTTGCGTTGTAGCGCGTGCCAGCGGAGCGCAGCGTTTCGATTTAAATACGCATGTTGCTTCGCCCGTGTAGGTATATTTATTATCTTCATGTTATTAGGTACTAGGAAGTGCAAATAATTGACTTCATACATGAAAGATATTTTGCAGATTTTGTTCAATAGTCACCTTCAACAACACGAGAGTAATCTAGAGCAGAGTTGGGCAAAAAATAACTTGAATAAGAATAAGAATAAAAACAGAAATTTCATTCTTATTCCAATCGATTTGAATAAGAATAATTCTTGCACTCGTTAATTTAGAATAAATAGAAAGTGAATAAATCATGACACTTTTATTTTAAATTAAAAAGACAAAACGGAATATTTATTCCAGATGTAGGATTATACTAAATAACGTTTTATTCAATTAGAATGTTATTCTGAATTAATTTAACTTTTGTAGTTACATACTACTACTTTTAATTTTGTAAGTTTCTAAAATAAATAAAACAAATAAAATAGATAAAATAAATGAAATAAATAAAAAAAAACAAATAAATTATATTATTGACATCTATTTTATTAGTATTGCATTTTAGTTTTTATATAATATTATAAGTATTAGTTTAATTTTTAAGTAGGTTTATTTTAATTTTAGTTTAGGTTTTAAATTTTTAATTTATAGATTTCATAGTTAGTTGTAATGTTTTTTTTATTATTACCTTTTAAGTTAAATAAATGAACTTTATCCTAATAAAATAAATAAGATAAATAAAATAAACAAAATAAATAAAATAAACAAAATAAATAAAATAAACAAAATAAATAAAATAAATAAAATAAATAAAATAAATAAAATAAATAAAATAAATAAAATAAATAAAATAAATAAAATAAATAAAATAAATAAAATAAATAAAATAAGTAAAATAAGTAAAATAAATAAAATAAATAAAATAAATAAAATAAATAAAATAAATAAAATAAATAAAATAAATAAAATAAATAAAATAAATAAAATAAATAAAATAAATAAAATAAATAAAATAAATAAAATAAATAAAATAAATAAAATAAATAAAATACATAAAATAAATAAAATAAATAAAATAAATAAAATAAATAAAATAAATAAAATAAATAAAATAAATAAAATAAATAAAATAAATAAAATAAATAAAATAAATAAAATAAATAAAATAAATAAAATAAATAAAATAAATAAAATAAATAAAATAAATAAAATAAATAAAATAAATAAAATAAATAAAATAAATAAAATAAATAAAATAAATAAAATAAATAAAATAAATAAAATAAATAAAATAAATAAAATAAATAAAATAAATAAAATAAATAAAATAAATAAAATAAATAAAATAAATAAAATAAATAAAATAAATAAAATAAATAAAATAAATAAAATAAATAAAATAAATAAAATAAATAAAATAAATAAAATAAATAAAATAAATAAAATAAATAAAATAAATAAAATAAATAAAATAAATAAAATAAATAAAATAAATAAAATAAATAAAATAAATAAATAAATAAAGTAAATAAAGTAAATAAAGTAAATAAAGTAAATAAGGTAAATAAGGTAAATAAGGTAAATAAGGATAATAAGGTATATAAAGTAAATAAAGTAAATAAAGTAAATAAAGTAAATAAAGTAAATAAAGTAAATAAAGTAAATAAAGTAAATAAAGTAAATAAAGTAAATAAAGTAAATAAAGTAAATAAAGTAAATAAAGTTAATAAAGTAAATAAAGTAAATAAAGTAAATAAAGTAAATAAAGTAAATAAAGTAAATGAAGTAAATGAAGTAAATGAAGTAAATGAAGTAAATGAAGTAAATAAAGTAAATAAAGTAAATAAAGTAAATAAAGTAAATAAAGTAAATCAAATACATAAAAAAAAAATAAAAAAAAATAAACAAAATAAATAAAATAATCAAAATAAATTATATAAATAAAATTAACAAAATTAATGACAAATAAAATAAATGAAATAAGTAAAATAAACAAAATAAAAAAATAGACAAAATAAGTAAAATAAACAAAAACATTAAAATATGCAAAATTAAAAAAAAATACAAAAATAACAAAATAAACTATTAGTTCTATTAATAAATTAACTTTTTCTTTTAGTAGGTATTTGACTGACGGCACATCACTAAATACGAATGTAGCAAACCAATAAGCAACCGATAATAAAGGTTACCATAACTGAATAAAAACCGGTTAAAAACCCCTAACAAAAACCCTAACGCGATGGGGTTTTGAGATTAACTCGGTTAAAGGTTAAGGTTACCGTTTCAATAAGCTTACCGTTACAATCAGGTAACAGTATGATAGGGTTACCGAATGATACGGTAACCGAATTGATTGGGTTACCGAATGGATAGGATTAAGCGTAAAGAGGGGTTTTCCGGTCCTTGCTAATAACATTGTGCATACCATAGGTATGGCACCACTCAAAATACTATGCTCGACTCAAAATTTGTAGAATTTATCTTTTATATTACATAGTATAACCACACTGTCATGTGTACTTCACTGTTTAAATATATTTGTATGAATTTAAGTCTGGATTTAATTTTGATTAAGCTTAGAATAAATTTAAAAGTGGAAAGATTACTGTCTTGGGTGAGACATACTCACGGCCTCTGGATCCAGAGGCCGTGAGTTCAAGTTTTTATCTCCGAAACTAGTGGGTCTAAAATAAAAAACCAATACACAAAATAGTTCTTTCTTTACCTATAGATGACAGGAAAACCTATTAGAAACGTGCATTCAAGCGTGAGTCGGACTTAATTACCTACTTAGTTTTTGATCCGACTCCTACGGGTTTTTAATAGACATTTCAACCACGTTTCACATAATAAATACATTGTAAAAAATTGTGTAATGTACGGAACCCTTGGAACGCGAGTCCGACTCGCACTTGGCCGGTTTTTTTTATATGTACCTACGAGGGGTATTCAAAATATTCTCGGTATGAGAATGAAAACAAACAAGTACGAAAAGTTTGATATTTTTATTTTTCAATATACTCCCCCCCTATGTTCATACACTTAAAAGATCGATCAATTATTTTTTTTAATCCCTCGAAAAAATATTTTTTATCTTTCGTGTAAAAATGCTCCTCCACTGCCGCCTTCAATGCTTCATCGTCAGAAAATTTATTTCCACGCAGATCCTTTTTAAGATTGGGGAGCAAAAAGAAGTCGCTGGGGGCTAAGTCCGGACTATACGGTGGGTGAGTAACAGTTTTAAACCCACGTTCAACAATAGCTGCCTTGGCAATATGAGCAGTATGGACGGGGGCGTTGTCATGCAGAAGCAGAATACCTTTGGTTAACTTTCCTCGCCTCTTTTCTTTAATTACATCCTTTAATTGACGTAGAATGTTAGCGTAGTACTGTCCTGTGATATTTACACCTTTTTCTTTATAATCGATTAGTAATACTCCTTCACAATCCCAAAATATCGTGGCCATGACCTTGCCAGCTGAAGGGATGACCTTCAACTTCTTGAGATGAGCTGAACCCTTAATGTGCCACTGCATGGACTCTTGTTTACTCTCTGGGTCATAATGATGAACCCAGGTTTCATCTCCAGTAACTATTCTTTGCAGCACCTCATCAGGATTTTCACCGCACAGGTCAATAAAATCGGAACAACAAGCTACACGCATGTCTTTTTGAAGCCGAGTCAGCATTCGCGGAACCCATCTTGCACTTACTTTTGACATATTAAGATGGTCATGTATAATATCATGTACGGTACCAATAGAGAGATTGGTTACTTGTGCTATAGATTTTACCTTCACTCGACCATCTTCCAATATAAGTTTTTCCACTTTATCAATATTTTCTTGTGAAGTAGCTACTACAGGCCGGCCAGGTCTAGGGTCATCTTCAATACTCTCCCTTCCGCGTTTAAACTCGCTTGACCACTTTTGAATGGTAGATAAAGAAGGAGCAGACTCACGGTAAACACAATCCATTTCCTCTTTTATGGTTTTTTGATTTTTACCCTGTTTTGTCAAGAATTTTATCACGCATCGATGTTCTAATTTAGTTAACATTGTCAATTCGCACAGGATGTTCATGTTTGTTCAGCAATTGCAGAAAAACAAAAGACTATCTCGGTTCGAATTATACTTTTTTTTAATGTCAATGAATAAACCTTAGCGGCCAGTAACGAAAGAAATTTTAGAAGAGGTCGTAAGATATCAATACCGAGAATATTTTGAACGCCCCTCGTACATTAAGGTTGTATAGTACTAATGGTATTATTTTAGGTGTACGAGGGCTGTTTGATAAGTACCCGTTTATGAAAAAAATAATCAGTTGTTTTTGTTTATATGCATTTATTTTTCTTCATAGTCTCCTTTTAACTCTATACACTTGTTCCACCTATATTCAAGCTTCAATAAACCATCCAAAAAGTATGATTTCGGAAAGTCATTAAAATAGGCCTCTGTGGCGGCAATGACTTCGTCATTTGATCCAAATCGCTTACCACCGAGCCATTTTTTCAGGTTGGGAAACAAAAATAAATCGCATGGGGTCAAATCTGGAGAATACGGGGGGTAAGGCAATAGGGCGTAGCGTAATTGTGTTAATTTAGCCATCACAACTCTAGACGAATGAGCTGGTGCGTTGTCGTGATGAGACAGTACTTTTTTATTTTTTAAATGGGGTCGTTTGTCCTTCAACCCAGCGTCAAATTCATCCAATAAATTGGCATAGTACTGCCCTGTTATCGTTTTCCCCTTTTCTAAGAACTCAATATGTATAATACCCTGCGAATCCCAAAAAACGGTCGCCATGACCTTTCCAGCCGATGGAACGATTTTTGCTATCTTTCGCGCAGGTTCACCCGGTAAAATCCACTGCTTCGACTGCCCTTTCATTTCCGGGGGGTAGTGGTGACCCACATTTCGTCTACGGTCACGAAACGACGCAGAAACTCCTTCGGGTTACGTTTGAACACGGCCAAACACTGCTCCGAAGTAGTCAGTCGGTTCCGTTTTTGCTCCTCCGTGAGTAAACGCGGCACCCACCTCGCCGATACTGTCTTCATACCCAATTTTTCTTCTAATATGTTTTGTACCCGCTCGATTGGAACATTTACAGCATCAACGATTTCTCGAAGTTCAATTCGGCGGTCGGCTAAAACGATATTTTCAATTTTCTTAACCATATCGTCTGTAGTCACCTCAATTGCGCCCGGCCTGGGCGATCCTCATCAAAGACGGTTGTTCTCCCCCGCTTAAACTCGTTAAACCAGTATCTGACGGTTGTCATAGAAGGAGCACATTCATGGTAAACCGCTTGCATTCTTACTTTTATTTCATCACATGTTTTCCTTCCAAAAACAAGAATCTAATTACAGACCGATACTGCTCTTTCTCCATTTTCACAAATTTAAGTTCACGCTTTCACTGAATCGCTGTCAAATGAGAAAAAACAAAAGAATGCTGTTTTTTTTTAAATTTTCCCACCTCTGAAAAATGGCTTAAAACGATTGTATACATATTTTCGGCCCGTGATATTAATACATTTGGAAAACGGGTACTTATCAAACAGCCCTCGTACATAGACGTGTATACAATAGTAATAATAATAATCAAGTTGTTCAACCCCGTACTTCTCTCATTCATAGCATGATGGATAGTTAGTTACCTATAGCCGAGTAATCTGATTCCTTAATTAAATGCGTAAAGCTGGTTATTTAGCCCGTCGTTATAATAATTGCGTAGGACTAAGTGCAAATCGCGGTAATGCCATTTTGCGCCAAAAATACCAATGAGTAACCGATTACCGAAGATGGCGGTTAAGATGGCGACCATAAACCATAACAGGCAAGACAATGTTGGCATCGGCGAGATGCGAAATGGGCAAAATGGCCATTGACAGGGCATAAGGAAATAACTCGAGGACGGCCAAAACGCGGACAATTTATCGACCACTATTTTTGGTATGATCAGATTGTTATAACTAAATTGGCTTTTATTGAATACTTACTTATTGGGGAGTTCTGATTGTGGTTTTGGCATGACTGCGTAGGTCTTTAGGTTGCAAAATATTGATGTTATAATCATAATACTTACGGTATGTATATATATTTAATAGCTAACATTGCACAAAATATAGTAAAACTTAATTTTAATAGTTTCAAACGCAATATATAGGTACCTACGGTGATAGATGTCATCTCAATACAATTTTGGAGATTTGGCGTTTTTAGGTTACAATGCTTATAAATAAATTACCTAAGTATATGGAGATGATGACACCTGTCACCCTACCCATCGAGTTTTCGGAAATTCATCTAAGATAGGTCTGTAATTAATTAATATGTAGTATATGTACATGTATATTTAGTAATATGTAGGTACAATTTAAACCAATATCCCTAAATATATCAAACAGTATTTACCTATATACAGGTAGGTACTTAGTTAAATTAGTTTTAGATTAATTTGATAGGTACTCGCATTAGTAAGTACCTACTAAATACTATTTATTAATGTAGGAATCTACCTAATGGAGTTTGCAGGAGTAGTAAGCAGGTGGGTAGGTAGTAATAAGTAGGATAGGTAGTAATTAGTCATATGTCATATGTAGGTATATTTATTCCATACTGAAAAGGTTTTCCTACATACTTAATAAGCAAATTGTCAGGGAAAATGTGGACATTAGGTAGACCGGCTCATTAAAACCACAATGACCTTAACCGGACTTCTCGACTATCTGTGAACAAGACAAATGGACAAACAAAATATGGCCCCGAATATTAACCATAACAAATAAGAGCGCAGTGTACTTACCTACGAAACGCACGTAGGACGTCAATTACCACCGCATCTATCCAAAAAGTGACGTATATCCATTAAAGTTTTGATTGCACTTAAGACTTTTAGCTTGCTAAGCGTAACCATTAGCGGTGAAGAAGCACTCATGACCAAAAAAATAACCCACGCCGGACTACCGCAAAAACTATTGTCATGGCGTATTGACATCACAATTCACTGGCAAATTGTCGGTCTCCGTGGATGTCAGTGTCAATTCATCATGCCATCTTTAGGAAGTAATAATCAATTAGGGTAAAGCAAACTAGTTGGTCGATTCCGTGTGGGAGTAGGTACACACCTAAATAATAGGTGCAGCTGCAGACGCAGCAGTCGTCGTATATGTATACCTACCTAAATTAAACATAATAAAGGGAACAAACCTACCTATTTACTTCTTACCTTTCTAAGTACCTCCTGAGATTATTTGATTTATAGGTACCTCTTAAGAAGAGAAGACTCAATACAGCGGTCAAGTTTGGGATTATTTAATGCAATTTTATGTGTTATGTTATGAATCAAGTTACTCACTCAACAGGTAGGTAAAGTTTGACACAAAAAAATCTGGTAAATGCCTACAAAAACAATGAATTTACCGTCGTGTCACTCAGCCATCCGTTTCAATTCGCTTCACCTGGTTACGCAGTTTGTCATGGTTTTTCACCGAAGGTGTAAATGTGTCGTGTCAGTGTCACTCGTGTCATCACGCCGGCGGGGGAGTGGGTTCGATACCCCGCACGTGGGTTGTAATCGGCTCGCTGTCATTACTGGCATTATTCGTAATTGTTAAGTCGCACTTTGTAATTTTGACACGTTATGCTGTGTAAGGTAAATTAATGCAATTTTGTACCTACGCTTTGTCGTTGCGTTGCATTTAAGCTGTAAGGTATGGTTACATTAGGCTCAGCGGCGTTCTTTACACCCGCAGTATAATGCTCTATTGTAAGTGGTATTGCTGGAGAATAAAAATAACTTACAATAATCGATTACGGTGGTGGTTATCGTAGGAGAGGACCTTATATAAGTACTAGGTAGATTATTAACCTAGGGTTGAATGTTTTAAATATGTACTTAGTGCAGTGTTTGTCTATGCCTAGCTATAGTGACAGCTGTAGCGCTGTCTAGAGCACGCGGATGTGGGTAGTCAGTTCGATGACAGTAACGGTCACGGACGGGTGTCTGCCGAACATTGGTGTGGTATCGAGCCAGTGAACTTAATACATATATAGTGCTTAGGGGAGCACTACAAGTGGCGACGAGGGTAAAGGTTAGTGTAAAAATAATCAAACGAAAAGAGATAATTTATATGAAAAACAAATTTAACATAAGAAAAAAGCGGCCAAGTGCGAGTCGGACTCGCCCATGAAGGGTTCCGTATTTAGGCGATTTATGACGTATAAAAAAAAACTACTTACTAGATCTCGTTCAAACCAATTTTCGGTGGAAGTTTACATGGTAATGTACATCATATATTTTTTTTAGTTTTATCATTCTCTTATTTTAGAAGTTACAGGGGGGGGGACACACATTTTACCACTTTGGAAGTGTCTCTCGCGCAAACTATTCAGTTTAGAAAAAAATGATATTAGAAACCTCAATATCATTTTTGAAGACCTATCCATAGATACCCCACACGTATGGGTTTGATGAAAAAAAAATTTTTGAGTTTCAGTTCGAAGTATGGGGAACCCTAAAAATTTATTGTTTTTTTTCTATTTTTGTGTGAAAATCTTAATGCGGTTCACAGAATACATCTACTTACCAAGTTTCAACAGTATAGTTCTTATAGTTTCGGAGAAAAGTGGCTGTGACATACGGACGGACAGACAGACGGACAGACAGACAGACAGACATGACGAATCTATAAGGGTTCCGTTTTTTGCCATTTGGCTACGGAACCCTAAAAAATGAGGGTGGTAGGTAGTTAGCTTACAAAACAGCTTAAAAAAAAAACCTCAAAGAGAGTATTTACTTACCTACAAAGTTACTTGCTACGCAGATAAGGTAATTCGATCTAAAAACGTGTACTTTATCAAATGTTAAATCTAAACTCAAAAAATGGTTTGTGACCCTATCCTACAATGATACGGAAAATATAATACGTTCTTATGTTTAGGTCTGTCATCATCTAGTCCTTACTCGCTCTCCTACACCTTTCACACACACACACACACACACACACACACACACACACACACACACATACACACCCTAAAAGCATACACCTTATCACCCTCTTTCACACATCATTTTAATTAGGTTTAGTTACCGTATGTTACCTACTCTTTTGTAAGCCCCAAGATACAGGCTCAGCCTAGTTTGGTGCTTACCGGACACCTTTGTGATTGCCTACCTATTTTATTATAAATAAATTATTCTTATTCTTATTCTTATTCTTAATTGAACATAACATGATATACTTAATATAAACAACCGCTGTGCCGGTAGATGGCCGGTAGGTACTTAAGGTTACATAGAACATTGTCGATTCAGCAACAGTTTGGCATAAACAACTATCAGGTAATATACTTATTGCCGGGACTAAGACAGGTACTATTTACGTAGGTACTTCTGGTTATCCAAAATAAGGTTGAATTATTGTTTTCGAAGCCTTTTAATATTAAATAAAGTTAACACTAGTCGGATCTTTCTAGGATTCAAATAATGACACACCACGGAAGAAAAACCATAAGATAGGTTTTATTTGATACCTAAAAGATACTTGCCTAGTTGTGTCATATTATTACGTTACCCGTTACATACTTACCTACGCTAACCGTTATACTCCTGTAACTTATGGAAACTATAATAATGAATGTTTATTGTATGTACCTATGCGAACAAATAAAAAATAAAAATGGTTGTAGCTGTGGGTACCTACCTACCTAGTTATGAATTTAGTAATACGAGTAGAAAGTAGAAATTTGAGAATTCAATATAAATTGGCAGTAAATATTCTGAGAATGAGAATGATTAGAGGATTTTATGTAGGTATTCATACAAAAACCAATCATTGAGCGTATGTGTGAGGTGTGGACAGTATGTAAGGCGAAATTGGTATGGGGTTTTTAAGTAGGTACTAAGTTATCCTGATGGTTCATGCTACAGACATGCCATATTGCAGGTAGGTATTTATTTATTTCTGTGCTGACAATAATGTAACACTAGTTATTTTACAAGGGGGCGGAGTTGGTTAACCGCGCTCGTGCGAATATTGATACACGAGGAAGCGAAATGTTTCTGGTTCATTGAGGGGTGAAATCTTGAGCGTTGCAAGGGTTTTAAGGCATGAGGGTTGGACGGATCTTTCCACCGGGTGAAACACAGACTTTTTCACCACACTGACGCAAAGAAAATACTAACTATAAAGTATCAAACAAAATTAAACCAAATCAAGTCCAAATTAATATTATTAAGTATTTTATCATTCAGAGTGACATCCCTAGTGCGCAAAACGTTCAAGCGGATAAACAAGACCAAGTGCGGGTAGTTCGAAAAACTCGCGCGGTTAGACGATGCTGATGTCAACTTAAGCCAGTCTTCTCCGAGACCACGGGGACAACGCCGTCCTCGAAACGTCGAAGGTAAATCTTAAAACTTAGATACGCGATTAAGTCCCGTTGTATAATTTAATAATATTATATTGATTATTAATTAGGGTGCAAAGATAAAGTATGTGCCTACATTACATGTGAACCATGCGTGAATGTTTTGCGGCAGTATGGGCCTACATTACATGTGAACCATGCGTGAATGTTTTACGGCAGTATGGGCCTACATTACATATGAACCATGCGTGAATGTTTTGCGGTAGTATGGGCCTACATTACATGTGAACCATGCGTAAATGTTTTGCGGCAGTATGGGCCTATATAACATGTGAACCATGCGTGAATGTTTTGCGGCAGTATAGGCCTACATTACATGTGAACCATGCGTGATTGTTTTGCGGCAGTATGGGCCTACATTACATGTGAACCATGCGTGAATGTTTTGCGGCAGTATGGGCCTACATTACATGTGAACCATGCGTGAATGTTTTGCGGTAGTATGGGCCTGCATTACATGTGAACCATGCGTAAATGTTTTGCGGCAGTATGGGCCTACATTACATGTGAACCATGCGTGAATGTTTTGCGGCAGTATGGGCCTACATTACATGTGAACCATGCGTGATTGTTTTGCGGCAGTATGGGCCTACATTACATGTGAACCAAGCGTAAATGTTTTGCGGCAGTATGGGCCTACATTACATGTGAACCATGCGTGAATGTTTTGCGGCATTATGGGCCTACATTACATGTGAACCATGCGTGAATGTATTGCGGTTGTGTGCTTACATTTTATGTTATGCGTATGTCTGTTACTATTGCGACAGTGCGAGAGAGTTTCGATTTTATCTGCAGGCATGAAGTCAGGAATAACCAGCAATGGTTGTTTCCAGGTCACCCCGATTCAACTCTATCATGGCGAATCTTCTACCTCCACCCGAAAAACTTGACATCGAAGGAGATAACGCTACGATTGCGGTTCGTTGGGAAAAGTGGAAGAGGTCATTGAACATATACCTTGAAGCTTCAGCTATTACGGACGATGGGAGGAAAAGAGCAACATTGTTACTCCTTGGGGGCCCAGGGTTGCAGGAAATTATTTATAATACGCCTGGAGCAATGGTAGAACAAGTCGAAGGGGTGAATGTGTATGAGACAGCCGTAACTAAATTGGACAGCTACTTCAAGCCAAAGCAGAATAAAATTTACGAAAGATACGTCTTCCGCCAAATTAAGCAAGAAGAAGCAGAGCGATTTGAAAAGTTTGTCATAAAATTAAGAAATCAAGCAAGTAAATGTAAATTTACAAATACCGATGAGCATTTGGTTGATCAGATCGTAGAGAAGTGCGCGACCTCCGAACTCAGAAAGAAAATATTGACTTTAGGAGATGACGTGACATTGGATAAGATCATTACGGAAGCTAATACGTTAGAAATAGTAGGACAGCAATTGAACGGATATGAACAGAAGAAACAACTAACTGAAATTAACAGAATTAGCCATTTTAATCAAGACCCAAGTTCAAGGAAAGGCAGTATACGAGAAAAGAGAGACGGGGTTAAAAGCAAAACTAACAAATGTGAACGATGTGGTCTTGTGATACTTTCAGCGACAGAGCATGAGTGTCCAGCGAAAAGGAAAAAATGTCATTCATGCGGAAAATTGGGGCATTTTATTGCACTCTGTAGGAGCCGACCTGAGAAACGTAAATTTGAACACAACCAGAATGATACCAACAAGTTAAATAAACGGCAAAAGAAAGAAGGGAATCTGATTACCTCGGGAAATATGTCTAAGAAAACGGAAGAAGTGCATTATGTATTTTGATCAATTTGATTATATGTGATTATATACCACGTTGCACCATTAGGTCAATAAAAACAGACAGTAACAATAATTACACCTATGGTATAGAACCACTTTTTATAAATAGAAATAGATTCAAATTTAGATTTCTTTACTTAATGATAAATATTAACACCATTTGGATTACGTCAAAATTATGTTTATCTTCTCATCATCATCGTAGGTACGTATAATACAAAAGTAAAAATAAAAATGTCCATCCCAATAAGGATTGTGATGTAAAAAAAAATGTATGTGTTAATTAAATATAAATCAAGTTAAATTTAAAATAAGTCGACGTCTATGTAAACAATACAATGTCGTCAATACAATCCAAATAAAGATAAAAGTACCTATCACAAAAGGAATTAATAATTGTCATTTTTAAGATACAATTAAGTCATGAATAAAATTACAACATTATCGATCGAGCAAAGCAAAGTGAAGTTCTTACATTGAATTTGACACACACGGCAGGCTAATAGTGGTACGTCTCAACATTTGGATGTTTTGAGTGAGCTGTCTGGGGATAATTAGAGGTTATCATGCAATAACTTTAGTGAAATTGTTCTAACTAATATGAAAGTATTAATTATGTATTAAATGGAAGTGCTCGGTTTACACATTAAATTTATAATATTGAATTTAAATGTACCATTTTATGATAAATAATAAGATAAAAACGAAATAAAATGAACATAATATAGGTACCTATTTGAAATTTGCTTTGGAAGATTGCGGCTTACCACGATACAGCTATTTTATTTTGCGCGGTTTTGATCCACTGCCGACTAAGTAGGTGCCACAACTTCATCGATCTATCTTTGTGGCGAACCGCGAGTTCTCAGTTCGGGGCGAACTAAGTCGGGCGGCGATTACTCGTGGGTTCTTTCTTGAGAATGCCATGCGACGGGGAACTTCTCAGAGGCTCTCAGAAATAAGAAAAGGAAAATAATAGGAGGAGGGGAACAGGACAGTACTTTAGTAGAAGGGAAGAAAGTTTATATAAACCAGATGGAGAAAAGAAACAAAGTAACGCCGAATATTGAACCTAGACCTCATGTCGTGGAATAAGGGACAGGAGGAGACGTAGTTACAAGAAATGAAGAAACAGGACAAAGACTTGACGGAATGTAGTACAGTTAAAAAAAGTAAAGGCGAATGGACAGTTAATCCTATGAGTGTATCCAGATCATAATCAAATTGATCGAAATAAATAAATTGTACCAAGGAAGGGATGTAGTTTGTCTATGCCTAGCTATAGTGACAGCTGTAGCGCTGTCTCGAACACGCGGATGTGGGTACTTGGGTAGTCAGTTCGATGACAGTTACGGTCACGGACGGGTGTCTGCCGAACATTGGTGTGGTATCGAGCCAGTGAACTTAATACATATACAGGGTGTAATCTAAAACGTGATACAAGATAATCAAACCTGAATCTTTTCATGATTTTGAATAACTTTTACTATGGGGTCAACTTTGTAAATTAACAATAAAAAAAATCTTTGCCATACATTTTTGTCTACCTCTCCTTGACAATTTCTATGGAACAGCTAAATTTTTTTTTAATATTACAAAATTGACCCCATAGTAAAAGTTGTTCAAAATCATGAAAAGATTCAGGTTTGATTATCTTGTATCACGTTTTAGATTACACCCTGTATAGTGCTTAGGGGAGCACTACACTTAGATTTCATTTTATCACGAGCGTTAACTTAAGTACAGTTGTAATATAGTATTTTATGCAACCGTTGTTTAAGAGGGGTCAAAAAAGGCGAGTGGCGTGACTAACAATTTGAGGCGAAGCCGAAAATTGTTAATAAAGACGCCACGAGTATTTTTTGACCCAGTTAAACAACGTTGCATACAATACTTTTTCTACGACCAAACACTTACTTTGAGATAAAAATGTAAATTTAACAAATATTTTTCATGTCATCTACTTAGTGGACTTCTACCTACGGTATCTACCTGTATTTAGTGATTCTTGTGCTATCACTGATATTTCTTCAAGCGTAGAGACTAAGTTTATGTCTTTATCCATTTTAACTTGAAAGACACACTGTTTTTAAGACAAAAGTTAAGTTTTTATTCGACAGGCACAATAGTATTCATATTCAAGATTCACAATATTCAAGAAGTAGCAAAGAACGGAGGGTACGGGCGGGAAAATAATGAATGAAATTAAAAAAAAAAACATGTCTATGGCTCACTTATTTGTCAGAGATTACATTCGCACCCATAAGCGAGAGCGATAAAAAGATATTTCTCGCTCGCTCTCACTTATGAGTGTGACGAACCAAGGTGGGTGCGGTGCGATAGTGTGTTACGCCTATAAGGTTGGCAACAATGTATTTAAATACAATATTGTTTAAGTGGTCATTACACGAAGTATCGTAAAAGTGCCAAAAAGATACTGCGTGTATGCATAAATGCTTTAATGGGAATATACTAAAGACTTGGCTTGACAACTATAAGATAGGGTTTTAAAGATGTGTGCACGACCCTTTAAATGACAAATAAAAGTACGGGAGTAGAAAAAATAATTTTTCGATATAGGTAGGTACACCTCAAATTAAAACTCGGTGAAAGTTAGTAGATCGTCTTTTTTCATACCATAGTTAATGTGCTCCGAGCGGGGGCGAGTTCCAGTTATCATCCATCATTCTTATTGTCACACGAAACGATTGCCGATAAGTAATAAGTATGGTTGCCGCGCCGCAGCCCGCGTGGCGCGGGGGAGTGGATTACGTGTGCGTTTGCGCAACACTGATAGCAGTGCACTTTATAACGACAACGTTATCAAATTACAAGCGTGCTTAGATCATGGTATAAATATGTTGACTGCTGCATACGTTTGTTACCTTTTGATGTTGAAATAGGTATAATGGTATGTACCTACCTACTTATGACATACTGCGTTAAAACGATAATTAGAATAAGATTGGTTAATAGCAGTGTTAGCAGTGACTGGTCATGCAACATGCTAAGAACTCGATTCACATTGTCATACCTTATATTTTCAGACAGCACTTTTTCTTCAGATCATGAAACAGGGAAAATTAAATATCTAAGCTGCGGCTTCCCTACCAACATTGTTAACGCACGCACCAGCACTCCGCTGTTGGTTATTAGGCATTAGCAAGTGATGAAGTGCCATATTGCCTTGAAAATTACAAACAGCAAAGATGGGTACCAAATTTAGCTGATTGAACGTTAGGACAGTTGAAATAAAAATATTCAGAAGCCAAAGTCGATGGGAATCGGATTCTATGGATCAAGCGATGTGACCCTTTTATCATTCAAAGTGTTTTTCCTTATAAGGCAGGTATTACTTATTCGTACGATCTACGATCACTCTGTGGACACTTCATGGTCCTGAAACAAAATTTACATAGTCCGATTAGGTAGGTATGAATATTTCCATTAATTAGCATCAGATTATGTATCAAATCGTTCTGGCGACATGTTTGAAAGCCCGCATCCTCCTACGGGCGACACAGGTTCCCCAACTTACCAGTAATGTGTCGACGCTCTTATTACTTGGACACAAGGTTTATTATTACGTGAATTGTATTGATTATTATTGGTTCTGAGTAAGTGGGCCGCGTGGGCGATAGCTGCCGCAACTGGCTGCAGCCGGGTCGCTGGGGAGCGCACAGGTACCGACAGTAGGCGATAGCCTTTATTCAACACTTGACACAGTCTGGATAATTTTACTAATGAATATCTACAATCGTAATATATAGGTAACTACATATAGGTTAACAACAACTTATAACATAGGACAAAGTCATATGTCCTTATGGGAAATATACCTACTTTATGTGGCACTGATGATTATGAAGCTGTGTTTGTAATGAATTATTGAAAATTGGTGGTTGGGTAGTATCGCGAAACTAAATTATGAATTATGTGGATAGGTTTTGGATCAGCATTACGTGAATTCTTTTCATTGATAAAAAAACCGAACTGACTTTTGTAAAAAGGGCAAATCAATTAAGTACAAGTCTTAAATTATATTTGTCTTCCTCAAAACGTCCGTTAACAGAATGAAGATGGCCTTCCTGATTAGAATAAAATTGAAACTAACAAGTACACACCTGCTGGACATCTCATCCACTATGTAAAGACGCCTATTCACTATGAATGTTAATTTGCATAAGGCGGTTGCAATTAAAGCGCATTTACCTTATCTCGGCGAGCGAGATAGCTCGAGATATGCTGAGATAATGCCAGATTATGGTGCAAATGGGTGGTTGTGCTAATTGTGCTTTTAATGGTAGTTCATTTATTTTTGTACCTTGTATCGATATGGCATGTTTAATATGCAGATCTGAGGGGCTATCGAGAAAACCGAATTCCGCAAATTACGCCTTCATTGGAGTAAAAGAGAAAGATCCCCGCAATTGCGAAATTCGGTTTTCGCGGTAGCCCCTCTGACTCCTCTGGCTTGTCTTAGCAGGCCATCCAGAATAGACAATGATAGATGTGGAAACATAAGTAGGTAATTATATCTTTAAAGTACAGCTACAGTGAATTACCTTTACCCCCAGCGACCTCAGCCTATACCTTAGAGCCCACTATATTTTAAAGTCCAATAACTGTCAATATTCCCTCCTATAACATGGCGGGCTACTTTGCGTGCGTCCCAGGACACGAGCAAGGTCAGTAGCTCCTCCTAGTCCCTTAGATTTTAACGGACTCTACGTGTAGGCTTCGGCCCCGCGCACGCCTCCCAAATGTCCGAAACGCCTTTGTTCCATGTACGGGAAATACATTCATAATCATTCGTATTATAATAAATGCATTTGCCACATAGAAAATTTCCCAGAAATATAGGGTAGATTTCAAGGTACAGCGCGATGCAAAATCGCATGGACACATTATGAATGGAATTCATTCGCCATGCACTTTTTTCCCTTGTTATAGTTTCAATCATAAATTATTATATTAATGATGTCTTCTGTAATAATAAATAATATAGTCATGGTTAATTTAGGGAAGTTTTGTAAATACTATACTCGTATGTATTGTCAGTTGATGCTGAATCAAGGAGCATAGCGGAACCGCTTCCGTGAATTGGCTATAGTGCCATATAAGGCGGCAGTCTGTACGCGCCCGCATGCGCGCCGCGCGCATCGTACGCGCAGCGGAAGCGCTAAATTCAGCGCAAGAAACTAAATACCCAAAACCGTGCGCGCCTGCCAAATACGGCACGAATCTCGAGTTACCCCCGCCGCGCTGGCAAGCGGCCGCATCCACGAAAAACACGTAAAAACGCATTTATTTTCGTAGCGAGCCGTCTCTAATTTTAGGCCGTATGTTCGCATGAAAACTGAAAGTAATACGAGTGATTTTGGTTCGGGCCGAGATGTCTGTATTTAGATTAGAGTGCCGACCTCCGGCTGTTGATAACGACGCGCTTTTGCATAACCTCGCCGCGCGCAGTCGGAGCGCGGGCGCCGCGAGTGCGATGCTGTGTGATAGTGCATTCTAACTGGATTTGGATGTCACAAATGCTGCCCGAAGGCGGAGGTGAATATTTTAAGCACTTGTTTTTTTGTGTGACGCAGATTGAATTGCTTAATCAATCATCGCCATTCAGTAAATTAATTTAAAAAATCATAAACACAATAACATTGAAATAAATGCTTGTTATTAAATTATCTTCGTAATTTAACAGACTAAGTTTTAAGATTCATTTTTGTTATTTTCTCTATATATATAACAGGAATTGGCTAAAATCCAGTCCGGCTAACCTAGTCACCGTTATCTAGTTTATCGCAATAAAAACATACTTTATCAATGCAGAGCAGTATTATTTTAATTGTTTGTGTGCGAGGCATTATCAATATTATCATGCTTTGTAAAGTTAGGGGTATATACTTAGTACACAAGGTAGGTAAGTAATGTAATTTGATCGTGTTCGTGTACAATTTCACCTCCTGTTTGGTCTCGCGATGGTTGCACCGACCGACGCGCGTCTTCGCCTGGTTCTCACCTTCGTTTCTAACTAAGTACTTAATTAATGTACCTAATGGTTTTTATTCACTTACATAATAGTTATAACCTTCCAAAATTATGATTATTATTTATTTTGGTGTTAGCGACTTACATATGTGCAATTAACTATGTATTATTATCAGTTAACATAAATGTTAAGGAATTTAATTACTGTAACATTATGTAAGATATTTAACACAAGAGATGCCTTAAAATTATTAAAGTAGACTAATTGGTTTTTCTACAACCTAAACCGGGAGTTCTATTTGTTCTGTCAGCTGTTAACGATGACAATTTGACAGGTCAAATCCATCACTTTCAGAACAAAAAATAAAAAAACAGAATCAGTCTCCGGAATAGTTATTATCGTTATTACTTATTATATAGGTATATGACAAAAAATAATTTTAATAAACTGTTTTCATATCTATAGATGGTCAAACAAATCTTGTCAGTAGAAAAAGGCGCGAAATTCAAATTTTCTGTAGGACGATATCCCTTCGCGCCTACATTTTTCAAATTTGCCGCCTTTTTCTACTGACAAGATCTGCTGGACCATCTATAAACTTGTACAAAAACGGGTACGGATACTATAAAATCACGACTTTAAAGATGATTATCTATATGCGTTAGATAAAAATGATTACACCTAATACTTACATAACTATCTACCTATATACTTGTATTTTGCAATGAACCATTAACACTACCTGCATGTGTTTCAATAGCTTTGTATTGGTCAGTAATGTTAGTATATGACGGTACATGACCTTGGTTATAGTTTATGACGGCGGAGTCATGTCCTGCATCGCTGATCACGCCTACTGACTCAGGTGCATACTACCACGTCAGCTGTCAAAACAATCGTGTATTTAATTACTAACACAACAGTATACAATCTATGGATAATTCATACAATACATGTAAGTAAACAATTGTATTGGGGTGTATACAATTCCTTGAAACCTTCACAACACGAACCTCGTATATTCAGTGGTTGAGGGTATCGGCACAATTTTTTTTAGAAAATTAGACTCAGACTTTAGTCTTTAGATAGAGTTATTGTTTTACATACGTAACCTGTTATTAATTAACACTGATGTCAACTTAAGCCAGTCTTCTCCGAGACCACGGGGACAACGCCGTCCTCGAAACGTCGGAGGTAAATCTTAAAACTTAGATACGCGATTAGATCCCGCTGTATAATTTAATAATCTGTTATTAATTACTGTTTAGGGGGTATTGCGCTATAGAGGGAACATTTTATTTTGTTAACTAAAACGCCTATTTATGTGGTTTTAGTTACCTAGGTATATTATATTTATATACTTAGGTACTTAACATAGCCTGTAACCTATGGTATACTGGTAGACAAAAGAAGACCGAGGCCATCGTTAGCAAAAGTAGAGTCAGATAATTACTATAAATTATTTATTCTTATTTTAGAATGATATATTTTCAAAATTTGCGTGCAAATTCAAGCAAAGCAATGGTTGAAATTAATTTAAATTATATTTGTTACTCATCTCGAAGTTGTAACACTTATTTAATGTAACACATGTAGGCATTACTAACTTATTAAGCTTATAAGTCTTATAACAGTACATAGGTACTATGAAGAAACTGTTTCCATAAAGGATTTGCCAATGCTCAAAACAAATAGAATGCGGTTTGCTATTTGGTCAGTGAACATTTGACACCTCTCACATAAGGGTAAAGAGCCGCTATGTTTATTTGCCAACTACATTCACCAAGGTATCGATGATCGTGGTTGTTACCCCATTGACATACGGCTTGTAATCGCTAGATCTAGCCACATGTTGGTGGCTCTGTCTCGTTAGTCGGGAGACGCTAAATAAACAAATTGGAGCTGGCATAGTTTCTTGTAACGTACTAACTGTCAGGCCTAGATTGTAAGAAGTTATCAACCAACGGTAAAGGCAGAATGGGACTTTAATCGAACTTGACATTGATTCCGAGAAGGGAAAATTTCCAACGGAACATCACTATTACTACCAATAATATTTTTCTTCCCTGATTTGAAATACAGCTAACAATGAGGAATTACTGTGTTATTAGGTATGATTAAATTTGCTCGTATGTAAAGTGAAAAGTAGAGTCTATACCTTAGCCATAGTTTGCAAGGTGAATATATGCAAGTACGTGTTAGGTCACAATAAAAAACTTTTACTTCTTCGTCAGCGAGTATGGGTCCACTGTTGGGCATACGCCTCTCCAATTTTCCTCCAAGCAGCCCGCCTCCGCCAGAGTGGGTATTTATTTGATATTTTTATTCACATGGATATTGTAACGAGTCGTCTGCTATAAACATTACGGGTCAATGATTTGGTAGGTATAGGTAACTACGCTATACCAAAATAGAATACCCATATTTATGCTCTTACTTAAGCTAACTAACTAAACCATAAAACATTGTGGTTAAAACATATTAGAGCATAATATGAAAAGCAATAATACAAGCATAATGTTAATAAGATTATGCCAACATAATGTTACACATCCTTACAGGGCGTTTCGCTTTGTAAGACACCATTAATATTGCTCCTACGCGCTCATGATTCATTCTTCAATGCTCCTAATACGGCCAATATTAACATTCATGTATAATTTATAAGAAAATAAAACCGTATACGCTTTGTTTTGGATTTGTGTCAGTTGCCAAAATATGTGTCATCTCATATTTGCATCCACAATGCAGTAAACAACAACTTTGCGCATGCATTGAGTTGAGCGTGAGCTTGTACCTCTACAATATACCTCTGAAAAAATAATAGGTATAGGTACCTGCCTGCTAGAAATATAATATTTGTTATCGTATTAAGAAACACAATTAATGACATTTTATACACTTTTTGATTGCAAATGCCAATAATGCCATGGATGTAAGCATAGTCCAATTAACTCTACACCTTTATTACAACTGTCAAAATGATCACTACAAGTTAGTTATTTTTAAATTGACTAAAACAAATTGTGACCCAGTTGACAGACTAGTATATTTCCTCAGCCACGAAACAATAATTTGAAATGAACATACAAAAGTACGAGTAGGTACTGGCACGCGTTTTCCCGGCATACTTTCACAAGTTTCCAAGATACAATAAACCCAAAATATCCACTCCTTTTACCCATATAGCCGTGTTTACATCCGTAAAATGCCCTAATTAAAATGTGTCTTACGTAACGGGTATAAGGTTAAATCTCCCGTGACGGGCGCACCCGTGACGTGGTACACTTGGCTGTTCGCCAGACTGCGTCTCGTGACGTCACGGCTGGGTTGCCCGCATGTGTAATGTGCTATAGTAACATTAGTACCTAAAGGGGCCAGTTGTTCGGAACTGTCAACTTTTTGTTCTAACTGACAGGCCGATATCGTCCGGCGGACTGTTAATCAGTGGACCCCTTTACACACATCTAAGGGCCGGCAGGTACAGGTGGACTGCAACTTGTATGGGAGCTTTGCAGTTGGCGTGCAATTCCCAAACAAATTGCAGTCGGTTTCCAGTCCGTCTCGGCCCTAAGATGTGATGTTATACGTTGGACAGCTGATTTGATAAGAATATGCACCCGAGATTAATTTACAATTTAGTTTGGATTAACTTTAGCTCGTTTATTTACCAAATGAATAAATCATTTATAAGGAGGTTTAGGTATAAAAAACAAAATCATTTGTTACTTAAATTAAGGTTTTAACGTTAGTAGAATATGCATATATAGGTAGTCGCAATTTTATATTATTGCATACCTAAGCTCTCAAAAATTTGAATATGCCTTGAATGGTGTAATACCCATGATGTATAATCGCCTTAAACATAGTTCCATAAATAAACTCAAAAGATTTTATGACGGGTATTCAATTGAGAGTTTATTTATACCTATTGGTTGGCGCCTGCACCTGATATGTCACCGGCACTGATAATTAAATTGAACTGGAATTGGATTACGACAAACAGAATGAAGCCGTTTGAAGTTAACAGTTTACGTAACACATTGCAATTGGCCATGCCGCCCAATTAGTAAACTAATTAATAAATAATTAATAGCTACTCCATTCTATTTTAGGGCATCTAGCGGAAGTGTAATTTGGGATGCTCGTTTCTCGTTAGTTACAACTGTTAGATATAGATGGTCAAGCAAATCTTGTCAGTAGAAAAAGGCGCGAAATTCAAATTTTCTACTGACAAGATCTTTTGCCGCCTTTTTCTACTGACAAGATCTGCTTGACCAGACTTGACTTATATGTGCATTGTAACGGCAAATACATTTCTTGTTTAGTAGCTAACCGTGTAAATGCGTATATAGAATCAAGTTTGAAAATTATGAATTGTCAATGCTTAGCCCATAATATGGATTCGTTAAGTAGGTAATATTCCATAGGTATTTTCCTATAACGACATAGGTAGGTATACTTATCAGGTTATGGGCCCAGCCCAGCACGCATCCACTGGGCGGTGGGCATGTATTGTGTATAAATCCCAAATAGTTCCATGTGTTTCTAATACGCCCACCTTGCGGCAGGTTAGGTACTAGTGCAATACTAGAGTTCACCTGTAGTTCATGATCCGAAGCACAAAGAAGAACTGCGGGCCCGATTCGGATTTTGAACTTGACATCTATTAGACATCACCAAGATACGACAACGATATTTTTAAGATCTAGCCTGTCAAATTTGACATTTCTGCGATTCTGGAGATACTCTTGAACGATTTCCACAATGTCTTAAATGTCTCGTTATGTATTCTTAGATCACAAAACGATTTTGAAACGATCGTAATACGATAATTTAACGTAAAAGTGACATTGGTTGCCCGAATTGAGCTGCAAAAGATATCTAGTTGAAATCTAAACTACCAGCTAGGTATCTAGTACATATTGTATCATTCTCTTCTCTAGAACGTATCTTAATTGTATTTCGAATACCGCGGTGGTTTTTTATTTTTCACAAATCAAGAAATTCACATACCTTTTCAACATATAATGCAACTTGGATTTCACAGAATTGATGGTTGGATTTCGCTGGGTAAGGTAAAGGGCCCCAAGTTCGTGTTAGTACGTTATTTCGTTAGTTTTGTTTCTGGCGCAAATAATAAGGAATTCAAGTATTTTTTATTTAAATTATACATATGAAAAAAATCTGTATTATTTAATCTCTTCAATAAAATAATAACCAATATTTTAGTGATTAAACTGAGAGTAATACGACGGTCGAAACTATCAGACGGCCGCGAACAGCTGTGTTGTATGCGTGCACTTTTTGTAGGCGTAAGGTGCGCGCTCTCACTTGTTAAGCTTATAGGAAGGAAAAGCTAAACCCATTCGAATAAAAGTTTTTGGGAGTGTTTCTGTGGGTTCCTTATTAATTGATTTGATAAGAAAAAATATTGAATATATGCATAGAAATACCTTAAAATTGCAATAAATCGACTCACGAAATAGCGGTCATTTTATTTTTCGTGTGTCTCCTATTTCGTGCCACTAACGAATCAAGGATTTTCTAGATACATTTTGAGTGCTTGTTTTTAAATAGAACAACGAAGATAATAAAAAAAAAAAATTAGAAAATAATTAATGTATTTCATGAAGTTTCGTATGAGCTAAATTCGGTATATGTTTTTTTCACTAGAATTCTCATAAAACGAGTTTGAATGTGACCCGAGTTTAAATTTTCCACGTATAATCTGATATTAACTACTAGCACAAATTTATTTATAATTCAATTTATTTGATATATTTTTGTGTAAGTATGTTTATATTTAACGTATAAGATAGTAATTTTTTTTTATATATTTTTTATATTTTAATTTTTTATTTATTTTTTTATTTATATAGTTCGGCTTTTAATCAAGTATTAAAGTACCCATATGGTTTACGAAGTCTTAATTCAACCATTAAAGACGACGAGTACAAAAAACTTTATAGCTCTCAATTTAAAAAATTTTTTTTAATATTATTATTAATTTGACCTTACAATTACTCGTAAGTAGTTAAGACTGTTAAATATTTAAAATTATTATCAGCAAATTATCACCAATTACTCTAAGAAAACTTTATTCCGAAACAGGGGACACGAATTCACGAACTTAGGAGCTGAGCTAAATTTGTATCACGAAATGGGAGCCAAATAAGAGGTTCACGAAAAAATTCATATAAAAAAAAGTTTCAAGTAAAACCCTATAGTTTATACATTAAATTATTAACAAAGAACTAATATAACTTACTCAAAAGCTTTCAAGGTATTGATATGCTTAGTAATATTTTAAAAAATTGCTTAGTAATATACAAACTCTCAAGAGCCTTAACCTGCCGAAACAGGGGCCCTTTACCTTATGTGTATTATAATGGCTAGAAAATGGAATAGGTATTTTTGATTTTGCAATACCTACCTATTACAAACTTTTCTTATTTTTCTCTATTTTATTTAATGTATTTTTTTGAACTTATTAGATGCGTATGAGCATAATAGTAAGCCATCTTCGTTTATATATAGCGATGTGTAAATAATACCGGCGTACGCATGACTCATTGGTGTTTACTATGGCGCTCTATTAGCGGCCCATAGCCCAGCTGTCGGTGAGTTCTCAATGGACTTTGGTAGAATATTATTGACTGATCTTTCATATCTATACTTTAGTTAGGTACCTATGTTTGTTTTTTTGATAATGTAAGCTAAGTGTTTTATATATATTTATTAACCATTTAAGCATTAAGTAAGCAAGCGCCTTCAGCTTATTTGAAATGTAAAAGTGCAATGGCTTTTAGATTCGAATACCTACTTAACTTAGGCGATTAATGAGCCATAGGTGCAAGATGATTATTCGCTAGGTGCACGACTGGTGCTGCCCTCATTTTGGCAGACTTTCTACGTTAAATCTTATGGAGTAAAATTAGTTCAAGCGGCTGCCGCTAAGTACTAATGGCGGACATTCCATAAGATTACCTGTGTCTGTGACGATCAGCGCCACTTCCCCCTCCACCGACTTCGCACCTGGCGAATAGATGACCTACTTAGATGCTGAAGTTCAGTTCAAGCTTCACAAGTTTGAACTACTCAGCTAGTACCGTGTACCTAATAGGTACTTGAAAATTGCAAATGAAAATGACAACGCATTGCAATCTAATTACAAGCCCCAAATCCAGTAAGTACTTACCTATTTCGTTTGGCACTCGTCTGGATAAGTCAGGGCATAGGGACCAAGTGATTACATAGGATATGAGATCAGACCCTGATCTCCTTATATCAGTCAGGTTCTCTCGTATTTCCGTACTCATTTTAGAAAAGGAGCCAGAGACCCTAGCCAAGGCGATCCCAGTAACTGGAGTATAATAGTTGCCGTAAAAGGAGAGTCTATTTGCGCAAGCGTTGCGAAATTGGTATCATCCTTTATTTCGGGACGCGCCTTTCGCGGCGCGCGTATTTCGGGCGCGCTCGGGTTACCTAGCGAGAACTTACTTCTTTTTACCTCTTTTGCTCTGCGAGATAACGGCTGTCAATCATTCTAGAATTTTTAATCAAGCGAAAGGGACACCCCTTAAGTTAGGTTTGTTTATATCTTAGCGCCACTTGCACCATTCCACTAACCCGGGGTTAACCAGTTAAACCTGGAGTTACCAGTATAATTGGACACTGGGTTAACGGTTTAACCGCTAAACCCCGGGTTAGTGGGATGGTGCAAGTGTGCCTTAGTCAATTAAAATAGTTAATCTTTCGTCTGTGTTTGATCCTGACGGAATTTTGTAGAGTTAGACCAATATAAGTCTGCAACGATTTTGTGTCATAATTTCATAGGAGTTTGGCGTTTAAAATAACACTTGCACTGCGTGTGCTATCAAAATAGTTGCAGACTTATCTTGGTCTAACTTTAATCCCATTTTTGCATTTTTTTCGACGACTTTTGTCTACTCTACGAGTAAGTAGGTATGCCTACAGCGTGGGTCGCCGAAAGGCATACCTACACCCAAGATTTTAGACTCGCAACCGAAAGGTTAAAAGCCTTAAGTATTATTAAATATCTTAATTTCAATTTTATTAAATGATAAAAACCTTAATTCTTTAAAAAAAAAAATTGTGGAATGCAGTTCTATGCAGCTTTTAATGTAATTAAACTCTTTTTATCAGACTATAATAGAAGTACTGGTATACTTATACAAAATATAATGGTTTATATTTGTAGGGACTAAATTTGAATCAAAATGTAAGTAGATTGTATCTACCCTTTGAGAAGTTTATATTTAACCCTATGACTTAATTAGAATTATTTATAAAATTTGAATGTCGTCTAATTGTTGTTCCAGAAGTGATGCGCCGCGTGGCGTGCGCTGACGTGTGTCCCGCGCCGCTCGCGCCGCCTGCGCCGCTTCATCCCGCCAACAGGTAGGCAAATATGTACTAAATAACATCAACATTGCCTGAAGGCATATTACTTACTTACCAGATAACTTTATAACAATATATATTACAAACATAGAGCAGTAGAGTAAGAAATGTCTCGGCCGACAACTACATATATGGGTGCGTAGCCAAGATGCCAATCGTTTACGCTTCGTAGGGAACGACACGCAACTGTCTCTGTCGCACTAATATGGAAGAGTGATAGAGAGAGATTACCGTATTGTTTTCTGCGGAGCTAACGATTGGCATCTTGGCTAGACACTCTGAATCTGCACCTGCCGCCGCCAAACACGAAAATCGAAATTTCGTTATCCGTGTCTCTTTCTCTCTGGCATTTTCGAGCGATAGAGAGGCAGATGAAGAAATTTTGATTTTCGTTACTCGCGGTAGGGCCTCTGATGTGTTTGATCTCTTTATGTCTACCATATGTACCTACCTAAGTGTAATTAAAACTTTTTCCAGGACATCAGAAAATAAGGAGTTACTCCGGCAGCAGCTACTGTCAGCGAGTAAAGCGCGCGCGGACAAGGCTGAGCAGCCCAAGCCCAAGCACCGCAGCCGCCAGAAGAACCGATGGAAGCTCAAGTTCCACCACCAGGCCCTGCCGCAAGAGTACCTTGACCACTACGAGCAGAGCCTTCAAAAAGGCAATAAAACCAAGAAACCGGAGAAACCTAAAGCGGAACCTGTTGATCTCAATAACATCACAAACGAGACCTTCAAAATATGGGCGCAAAGGTTAGCGGGCATTCAGAATGAGACAGGGACTTTAACTGTACCAAACATGGCTAAAGCACCTAAAAAGGACGAGAAGAAGAAAAATCCGGCCATCGCTCCTAGTAAGATTGTCACTTACGAAGATCTGCCGTACATGGGGGAAATGACGTTAAATAATTCCAAGCCTAGAAGAGGCCGCAAACCCAAGAAGGCAGACATTTGCCATCTCATTTATGAAAACTACGGGACTGTTGTACCCGGACAACCTCCGCCTCAGGTGGAGAGAAATCAGCTTAGCTTGTGTCCGCCGCTACGAAGTGACGGATTAAGTACATCCAAAACCGACTTACAGAATAAAATAATCTCAAACTTGTTGGAAAGGAAGCTGTCACAGGAAAATAGGAAGAGATTAGAAACTCTGACGCCGCCACATTTCACCAGCCCGGACGAACCGATGCCCGAAGCTCCCGTCACTATCGCCGGTCCCTTACACAGCGACCAGGAGCCTCTCAATCTATGCATAAGAGATCTGCACGAGCTTAAGATTCAAATTCAAAAGAAATTCGGCAATATTTATATGTCCCTACCTGAAGTAAAGACTGAACCGGAAACTGAAATAATTGAGGATAAAGAACAGCCCAACGCCATATCTGTAATTCAAAGGAATACAAATCTTCCTGCTACAGCTAGCAGTTCACCCGACCTGTCACGGCTAAACCGGAACGTATCCCCGACGCTATCGGAACCTGCTCAATCAACGGCGAGTCCCGATGGGGACGGAAAGTTCCCCGGCTACGTGTACTGGCCTAACGCGGGCATATACATGCATCCTTTAGCCTTACAGACGCAACTCCTCTACTATCAGAGGCTAGCTGCGTCGGGCCAGCTACCGTTCTCACCTGAAGAACAAGAGAGGTTATCTACTCCGAGTAGTGTGAACGAAAGCATATCTACGGAACCTTCGCCACCGGTAGAAGATAACAAGAATAAATTAGTTCTAAAACAAATTTCAGAGTTACTAGACCCTAACGTAATAAAGAAAACAGAGGAATCTAAAAACCCTGATTTGGTTAAGATGAAGAGGTCATCCCCAAATCCCGTACCAGTGCAGGCGCCGGTCAAGCGGAAAAGGTCGGCGATATTCATTCCTCCAGTGCCAACCAAGACTAATTCCACGACGCCAACTACAGAAGTCAGCATCTGCAAATTTAAATTTACTGGGGGATCAAAACCCTCCTTACAAGAAAAGAAGATGCTTTCCGTAGATTCTGGAGGGAATTTCAGATACTACAGTGGAACAGGCAACAAAGGGAATAAGGGATATGATTATTTACATAGAGACTCCAATCAGGGTCGAGCTCAGTTAGCCGAAGCCTCCGTTTCAAGTCAGCCTAAAATTGAGGCTCCGGCAACTGCGCCCAGTAAAGAAGACTTGAGTAAGAGGAAGAGAAAATCCCGGAAAAGTCTACAGAGGGAGAAGCTGGAGCAAACCTTTAAGGAAAAAGGTTTTTTGATTCAAACCCAGCAACTGCAGTCAGCGGAAGGTGCCACTTATTGCAAGTTCAGACAACTCCGGAAATTTACGAGATATCTGTTTAGGAGTTGGAAAGATTATTTGCCAGGCGAGTTGGATGAGAGGACAGGTGAAGCTGTGAACCCGCAGCCGTCCCTTTCAGAAGGCCCTGCCAGTGAGTGGGGGTAAATACCTAGTATATTAGATTGCTTTTCCAGACTATGAAGGTTCCTCGTTAAGTGTCCGCGTTTTGTGCTGTGCCTGTCTTGATAATTGTTGAGAACAGTATATTGACTTGCGTGTTAAAAACTGTAAATTAAAACAAGTGCCGTGCCTGTCACAACATGAGTATAAGGACTTACAGGCCAATTCGAACGTGCACTGACATTAAATCGATATTAGAATGATATTGGAATCATATCGGTTAGCTGCCATTCATGATTCGAATAGTTTGATGTCAGTGGCGTAGTGCACATTCGAATTCCTGTTATTGAGAATTGTTTAATTATAGCCAAAGAATGTTGTATACTGGCTGCTAAAGTGCATTTAACTTGCTGTAGTGAGATTTTAAATTAACTTTGGACTTTCGCTACTGAAATTAGAGAGGGCTGGTTGTTGATCGCGTCCGTCCATTACTTATTTAATTGTGTATTGCCTTAAACTTTATGGACATTGTTTAATACAATTCATAGTTTACCTTTTACACTTGTGCTTTGTTAAATTTCGTTACCTGTGTTGTGAATTTTAAAACTTTGCTTGAAAGAATATGATGATATGGTTAAACATCTTTGCCCCTCAGCTGTGAACGGGCCCGAGGGTCCAAGCAATTTTGAATTTTATATAGGGTCAGGTGGGGTAAATAAGAGAAATAATAAGACTTAGGCCGGTTGCACCAAACTGTTATCGTTAAAGGGTTTGCAAAATTTTACCTTATGGAAAGTAAACCGCCGCGGCGCGCCGGGTGACGTTGATCAGTGTGTCAAGTGCGGATGGTGCAACTGGCACTTAGTTTTTAACACTCAAAAACTTATTCTACTTTAAACCTATTTAAAAAGAAGCCCTGTGTGTAAACTTTTTAAATGTAATAGGAATGAAATATAATAAGTTTTTGAGTGTTAAAAACTTACGTCTTATTTTTACCCGTGTCTTATATTTACGTTGATTAGGTAGCAAAGTTGATCAAGCCTGTCGTGCTTTCCCACAGATGAAGGGATATGAATTAGTGAGAAATTTGTATGTGCCTTTTAAAATCTAATGTTGTTGTGAGGGTACAAATAACTAGAGTACAATTATTTATGTAGACATAGAAAACTAATGAAACTAGTCATTTGACACCTCTAACGTAGTATTATTTAAATAAGCGTTAATGAGAGTTTACTAAAGCTGCATTCACAGCTGAACGTGTTTACAGTTCCATTGTATTTAAATTAATTTTGTATGAACGTCTGCAAACTTTCTAACCCTTGTATTTAATGTACCTACTTAAAATGGAACAAGATATTTGGGTTACAGTTGCAGCAAACCTTTATTATAACTATCTATTCATTATCAATATTTACCTCACATAAGTGGTTGAAACGATATTTGTTTATTTTTTAAAAACCGTATTGGTTGTAGCTTCAGTAAACTCTCATCGTGTTCTCGGATAAATGTACATACAGAATCAAACAGAGTTATTCTAGTCATTAGTGTTAAGATTTTACTTGGTTGTTAATATAACATTTAATAGATTAATATGAACTGTTTTATAATAAAACCACGTTTTGTACTTTATATATTATTTATTACAGAAAACATAGTTCTGTGATAAATGAAAGAAAAACAAAATGCAACGGGAATGTAATATACCAATTAAACATTTGATCTAATCATATTTTGTATGATTTCTGTAACATAACAAAGGAAGGAAACCCCTATGGGTTACTATTAACCCGAGGTTACTCAAAACCAGGCATGTGCCCCTTATACCTTCACACACCTCATGATTGCAATATAACAAATAGTAAATTTTCCTTACAAGCTAAGCAAATCGTAAAAATCTTTCCAAAACATTCAACAGTCTGCGTACCTCGTGCATTCTTATTAGATTATAGCTATACTAAAATCCCGACTGAATTTATATAGCAAAATTAGAGATCGTAAGAGACTTAAAAGTTGCCATATAAATGATTTAAAGTATTCAGTCGAAATTAATTAAGGCACTGAATAACAATGATGTATAAAAATAACATTTCAAGTCACAGATTATATCGATGTATACATGTAATGAAACAACCGGGTTGAGCAAATAAGCTCATTGGATCAGTGTAGGACAGTCCACCTTAATTGCTTAGGAACTAGATTCAAATTAGAAAATTACGCTCGGAATGTGGTAAAATAACAGGAATGTTATCAATGATGATCGGAACAAACAAAAAAAAATTGTGAATTTAAGCCGCGAGTAGGCGGGTCGTTTGACGGTTTTCAAATGAGCAGATTTAACATCAATCACATATAAAGCGACCGAAAATAATGGTCCCTATTTTTCACTGTATTTTCAGTCTGTGGAGTTCCGATAAAACGATAACAATTGAACCCGCTCGCGACTATCTATTTGACACTTTGTGAATCTTGGCAAGTCATACGTTCCACGAGAATCAGAAAGCGAACGACGGGTGCGTAAAAGGCCGATCAGTGCGGCCTTCGAAGGCCCGGGAAATATTACCGTGTGATGATTTGGGTTATTCCCACTAGTTACCACTAAGTTGTTACCAGTGGTAACTACTGAGAATTTTTTCCCACCTTTTACCACTGGTAACTACTGGGAAAAATTATTCCTAGTAGTTACCACCAAGTTGGTTTAGTGGTAACTACTGGGAACTTTTATTCCCAGTAGTTACCACCAACATTTTGTTAGAGTTAAATAGTAATAAAAACTTTATAAAATAGTATAGTATAAATATAGAGTGATTTAATAAACAATTATAAGTCGATTAGTGTTTTAGTAAACTGCCTTAAACGTGACCAAGAATATTGAAACAGTTTAACCGGTACTAGTACAAAAACTATAAAATATGTAAGATAAATTTAATAATCCATTTATATTATTTTTCAAGTGATTTTATTAGGCAATTCAAAATCACTATATATTTATACTATACTATTTTTATTAGTATTTAACTCTAACAAAATTTTGGTGGTAACTACTGGGAATAAAAATTCCCAGTAGTTACCACTAAACCGAGTTGGTGCTAACTACTGGGAATAATTTTTCCCAGTAGTTACCAGTGGTAAACGGTGGGAAAAAAATTCCCAGTAGTTACCACTGTTAACAACTTGGTGGTAACTAGTGGGAATAACCCGATGATTTGCCCATTTGTCGATTCTCGCGGTGACGGAGGGGGGGGGGGGGGGGGGGCTCGCCTAGGCCTTGAGCACGGCCTTGGCGGCGCTGGCGATGTGCGGCGCGGAGATGCCGTACTTGTCGAGCAGCGCGGCGGGCGGCCCGGAGCGCGGCACCTTGGCTACGAACACGTGCTTCACCACCACGTCGCGCTGCAGCGCCACCGCCGACAGCACCGCTTCCCCAATGCCTCCTGGAATCGTTGCTCGCTCTTATTATTCAAGATTACGCCGATCGTTGGTGAGCGGGGGCGTATCGAATCCGGGGCGAAATAATTTAGACTTACGAATAGAAATGAATAATATTGTGCAAATGGAAATCGTTTACGGGATTTTCGGACGTATAATCGGATAATAGTTTAGATTTTGGATCCCTCGATGGCGGTTGTAAATTTAAAAATATACTGTGTTTAATTTTCAAAATCAACACCGATAAAGAGCATGACGTAGCAGTAACTGAGACACCTATCATACATATATATTACTGAAGAACGACATAGGAAATCAAAAAGGCGGTGGATCGAAATTTCCAAAAATGAAATCGACATCTTGAAAATCTACAAGTTATTTTTAGTTGAAAAAGGTTAAGACGTGCGAATGCAACTCACCGGCTTGATAGTGGTCTTCCACGACGACGATACGGCCGCCGCAGGCGCGCGCGTTGTCCAGCACGGCCGCTTCGTCCAGCGGCTTGATGGTAAACGGGTCCAGCACGCGGGCGTTGATGCCTACAAACAATATTCAATTGTTATACGCCATCATACTTTTAGACGAAGGATTTTGTGTGCCTTTTATACACATTGTTCTTTCAAAGTTTAAAAGTTTCTGTAAGTAAGGTCATTTATTTGTGTGATGAGCACAGATATTTGTTCCTGAGTCATGGTTGTTTTCTATGTATTTAAGTATTTGTATATTATATCTATCATTGTCTGAGTACCCACAACACAAGCCTTCTTGAGCTTACCGTGGGGCTTAGTCAACTTGTGTAAAAATGTCAATTAATATTTATTTTATTTATTTATTTAAAGTAATACTTTACATTTTTCAGTTCTTACTGGCTTGTTTAGGCAGGTAAAAGAAGTACATTATCTACGCCTAGTGATCTGCTGTTCGTTTTTTAGTGCTACATAAAACAATTTGTTCACGGAGCACGTATGTAAAAGGTTAAAAGGTGGTTCCATACCCAAAAAAGGTAAAAAGGGACCCTTATGGTGCGACTCTATCTCACTGTCTGTCACATCGCTAAATATCGACTACTTACGCTACAGATTTGAAATAGTTATTAACAAGGCTAACTCCAACACGCATTGAAAGTTGTTTATTTTGAATACCTATGTCCGAACGCTACTGACCACGTCGCTCGACGGCGGGCGCGTGAGTACGACGCACGGTTTGCTCTAGCACCGCGTCAATGCTACACACTAATTAAGTATGCCGCTGTAACGACGCAGTGCTTCAAGGATTATTGATGGATCACTACCAGTACTTTTATGACTAAGTAGATAATAATAATAGGCTTTTACCATCTGTGTCAGATGTTTAAGCAGCATCTCGGTTACGACACTTAAGTTCGAGGCTGTAAAGCCTTATACGAGAGGATCCCTCGGCCACACACGCAGCAGGTGTATGCTCCCCCAGGTGGGCGGGGGCAATGATTTATAACTCAAGATAGGTTATAGGCGTTCCAAAATTGAAGCGCGTACCTTGTGACAAATTGGACAAGTTGTCTTTAGTCGCGGCTGGACAAGCGAGAAATGTACACGTGCTAACGAGCTCCCGCCCACCGAAAGAGAAAGAAACGACCTTATGTTTGACAACGAGTGTGACAAAGATGGATGGGATGAGTAAATTAATCAAAAATAACAGATTTCTTCGTAGGCACAGAAATAAATATGGAAGTATTTTTTGTGCTCCTTAAGTATGAGTATAACCTATCTATAGTTATATAATATCATTGGGCGGGGGTTGGAGGCGTGCTCGTGGCGCCTCATGCGTTTTTCTTTTAATGAGAAAACCAGGCATCGTCGTGCTTGGATTGATTGTTAATAGTACATTATTGCAGAGGCCGGGAAAGGGCAATTCGTGGATGAGTTTCGATTTTGTCGGACGACGCGAAGCGGAGTCCGACAAAGAAGACGAATCCACGAATTGCTATTCCTGCCGAGGCATATATAGTGCTTTTCTCCAAACATGCGAGGAAATAAGGTAAAATAGTAATTATTTAAGCATCAAGCATGACTCAAATCGAACCTTCACATCAAAAATGTCAAAACAATTTCCCTCTAAATTAATTTTTAAAAGTTAAGGTCACAAAGTTATTCTGCCATTCAGTACCATTCAATATTCGTTCATTCAATATAATTGTGCAATATAGTTAGTCAAACCAATTTGTCAGTCAGTAAGAACCAGGAAAACTATACCTATCCTTTTCTTTTGGGTACTAGTACTAGTGAAAGACAAAGATAGTATGATTCTCTCTGTCTATGTTTGAAATGAGAAAGTCCTTTGACAAACTATATAAACTTTATGTACACGGATGAGATCCTTAAAAAAATATAAAAATAATCTTTGATTTTATTAAGCAGTATTCGCACGATCATACACGAGCACAACGGTCTTGTAAGAACGAGACAAGTAAGGTCGTTTATCTCACTATCTCACTCTATCGTATAGCTTGAAATGATAGCTGATCGGGTCGTGTAGACGCGGCTCGCGGCTTTAATAATTGGCGTTTGCGTTTTTTATTTTTAAAAAGTAAAAAACACTACAGTAATAAGTTATTACTGTAGTGTTTTTTTCATTCCCGTCCGCTAGAACAGGACAGCGATAGTTTGATTTTTTTAAATTAGAGTTTGACAATAACTTCCTGTACTATTTTTGCTACAATAAGGTGAACATTTCCGAGCATATTGGAGAAAAAGCAACTTTATGACTAAGTAGATATTAAGGTGGTAAATAATACCTTCAGCCTTGAGCGCCTCCGCGGCGGCGACGGACTCGTGCAGCGTGATGCCGGCGCCGATCAGCAGAACCTGGTCCTTGGGAGACTGACGGACGACCTTAGCTTGTCCGACCTGAAACACAACGAAGTTATTTAAATATACCTACAATTTTAACAAGCTTATAAATAACATATTATTGCATTGTCACTGCAACCACGGAAGTATACCCAACTTCTTGCCAGATCATTTTCATAAATATACATTCAATGACGAAATAGTCTGTTGAGTCACATAATTTAGTGTCCATCTAAACTTTAGATTCTAAAGTACCTAATCATGCAAAGTACGCCAACTTTTCATCGTAAAAAAGTTTTCGGGTGAGTCTAAATAAACTCGCTTTCTGAGTACGCATCGTCTTATTCAGTGGCCAGTTATCCAGAATTATTTGCACATAAGTAAACCTTGTCTTGTTCTCTTGAAAAACAAGATTGTTCGCCGCTGACTACGTAATCGGCTACGTTGCGGCTGCATCTTTGTAAATTATTACATTTACCACCGCAAGCTAATAATTTAAATAAAACAATATAATAAATAACCATGTTTCATTTTTAACACCACACTAAGTATCAAAATAATATGAGTGCCGTATCGCTTCGGGACGGTCTATCGTCCTACACTACCAAAACGTAATATCTAGAATATCAGTGACATTAAATTTGAACCTTAATACTATAACGATACCGGTTGTTTTTCAATATGAATGTTGTACTGGCACGTGCTAAGTCGGGAGCTAGCGGCTTTGCGATAATAGAGACAATGGCCTTTGTTTGAAAGATTAAGGTTCGAAGCGAAAAGTTCACCTGAGAAGAGCCGTACTATATAGGTAGTCTATAGTAGAATGAAAGTCGACTGACCTTGAAGACCTCGTCGTTGGGGTAGAGCATGGTGGTGTTGGGGCGGGAGGTGCGGATGTAGCAGATGCCCTTGGTGTTGGCGGCCAGCTCCACGGCGCGCTCCGTCGACACGGCGTCACTGGAAATTACAACATCTATTGCTCAAGAAACATTTTAAGAAAGTAAATTACGTTCTCGACGGCGTTTATGTGTGACAAACTGATGGTAACCGTACTGTTTCGTAGTGAAAGTTCGCGCGGACACATTTCTAGGATCGTAACGAGTTTTATCATGTCATTACGTAGTAAGTTCGTTTATAGTTACAAGTGCGCGCGCGTATTTTTGTGGAAACAAATAAGTGCATTGTGTGACATTGGTTACGTATTCATTTTTATCTACTGTGTCGTTAGCATAGTTATGAAAAATGGCTACAAAAAGATCTCCGCTTTGGAAGTATTATGAAGTGGACAAAGAAGATGCTTAATACGCGAAAATGTGTTAATTTTACTATTCGGTATCCGGCCGGATACTAAAATAACGGCCGGATAGGCCTGATACCGAATAGTAATCGGATATCCGGTGCATCAATAGTATTGATTTCCTTGTAGTAACAAGGTTGCAGTGTAATGAATCACTTCTAATATCTGACGTTTAAAGACTTTAAAGGGTAAATAGAAATAGGTAAATGTAATTTGCTGATTTGAATCAGTGATAACTGTCCTACAGGGACCGGTTTATCAAAAGCTTGTAACTTGTAATATAAGTGGAAGTTCTTTCTAACAAAAGCTGTCACAAAGTGACATCCACTTGTATTACAAGTTACAAGCTTTTGAGAAAAGGGCCCCAATGCTACTTAGTTGCGAAATTTTTTATCGTTGGATTTTTTCTCACATATCTGATTCATACTCAACTTTACAATATCTTGGAAAGTTTGTTCGAACGCTACTGACCACGTCACCCGACGGCGGGCGCGTGAGTACGACGCACAGTTTACTCTAGCACCACTTAGTTGCAATGGACAATTTGTGTACACTGCAATATAAATAATGTAGTGCAGTTTAGAATTATATAAAAGTTTTCTAGTACAAGGGCTTATTGCTCTCCACGTGTCATGTGAAAGTTTTACCAAAATAATGAAGTGTCAATCCGCTGGAAATGGCGAAACTTAAGGGTTAAGCATAAACACAGCTGTTGACATTGTCAGTTTATATTTACAATGATTACGAAGAATCTTGCCACTTAAGATCGGATTTCCTAGGATAGCGGTGCCGTCATATAGCGGCCGTCTCCATACTAAATAATACGGCTAAATATGGATGTCGTAGTATTTGTACGGAGACGGCCGCTATATAACGGCACCGCTATCCTAGGAAAACAAAGCATAACAAAGGGTTGACGCCCAAAATCTTTGACCTCATATTTGAAGGACCATACTTTGTGGTCAACCAGGTTTATGATGTACTTACGAGGGGTAGAAGACGGTGGCGGTTGGCACGGCGCGGAACAGCGCGAGGTCCTCGAGCCCCATCTGCGAGGGCCCGTCCTCGCCGATACTGACGCCGCAGTGCGAGCCCACCAGGTTGATGTTGCTCTGGCTGATGGCGCCCATGCGGATCTGCAACATTGTACTTACGAGGGGTAGAAGACGGTGGCGGTTGGCACGGCGCGGAACAGCGCCAGGTCCTCGAGCCCCATCTGCGAGGGCCCGTCCTCGCCGATACTGACGCCGCAGTGCGAGCCCACCAGGTTGATGTTGCTCTGGCTGATGGCGCCCATGCGGATCTGCAACATTGTACTTACGAGGGGTAGAAGACGGTGGCGGTTGGCACGGCGCGGAACAGCGCCAGGTCCTCGAGCCCCATCTGCGAGGGCCCGTCCTCGCCGATGCTGACGCCGCAGTGCGAGCCCACCAGGTTGATGTTGCTCTGGCTGATGGCGCCCATGCGGATCTGCAACATTGTACTTACGAGGGGTAGAAGACGGTGGCGGTTGGCACGGCGCGGAACAGCGCCAGGTCCTCGAGCCCCATCTGAGAGGGCCCGTCCTCGCCGATACTGACGCCGCAGTGCGAGCCCACCAGGTTGATGTTGCTCTGGCTGATGGCGCCCATGCGGATCTGCAACATTGTACTCACGAGGGGTAGAAGACGGTGGCGGTTGGCACGGCGCGGAACAGCGCGAGGTCCTCGAGCCCCATCTGCGAGGGCCCGTCCTCGCCGATACTGACGCCGCAGTGCGAGCCCACCAGGTTGATGTTGCTCTGGCTGATGGCGCCCATGCGGATCTGCAACATTGTACTCACGAGGGGTAGAAGACGGTGGCGGTTGGCACGGCGCGGAACAGCGCCAGGTCCTCGAGCCCCATCTGCGAGGGCCCGTCCTCGCCGATGCTGACGCCGCAGTGCGAGCCCACCAGGTTGATGTTGCTCTGGCTGATGGCGCCCATGCGGATCTGATTAGATTAGATTAATTTATTTCTTATTGAAAATGTACATTAAATTTTACATGTCAAAATAAAATGCATTCACAAAAACATTTACTAAAGTTACTACTACTATCTTTGCTGTAAAAACAAGTTTGGTTCGTCATTTGCTCTTTTGCAGCTCTCTGTACATGGGTTAATCAACTTTTTCTTGTCACACGTCGCTATGGTTGCGGTCTCCTGAGTCACTCTTAAAATTATAGGTTTTTCGTATTTAAATGAACCAAATGCATTTTATGGTAGTTATAAGACCTTTCCATAATGGGACATCTACTGAGCATGTTAGTAGAACATGGTACGGCAGTTCTTCTAAAAATCTATGCTGCTATTGTCTCCTCGCTGATGGGACAGAATAAAAACAAGAAATAGTTGATTGACCCACATTCATGTACTGGATACCGTTAGTTTATAAAGAACTTATAATTCATATGTGACGTCCCACGGATAAAGGTACCTTATGGCCGTTGGCGCTTACGCTATTATTAACGCCGCTCCGCCGCCGCGCGCTATTATTATTGCGGCGCTATGCGACGTAAGCGCCAACTGCCATAAGGTACCTTTTGCCGTGGAACGTCACATATACAGACCTGGTCGAAGGTCCTGGTGAAGAAGGCAGCGAAAGTGGAGACGAAAGCGACGGTGCGGTCGCGGCAGGCGGCACCGGTGGCCACGCCCACCAGGTTCTGCTCCGCGATGAAGCACTCGATGTATCTGAAACATTTAAATAGTGTTCATGTTTGTAACTTCGTGCTGAAATGAAGTGAGTTAACATGATCCATTATACTAAATAGTATTGAAGAGTTTATAGTCTAGTGGACTTTTTAAACGCCACGCCTATTGTGATTGGCGCGTCATCGTGAACCTTGTTGGAATGCACGAAGGTTGGTATTGGGCTGTAGACGAGCGCGTCAGTTGTCATCTTTGGCGGTTAAAGAGTTAAAATGTTCGTAACAATTATAGGGACAGTACACGTTAAAGGGTCTGCCACCTTTTGGCCCGAATTGGAAATTTAAAGTAGACATTTACACTTTGCGCCATTAACTCGTCAGCTCCCACGGCTCATATATGAGCCGCTACGCTTATGGTGACGTCATATCGTGGGATTTGACAGGACACGGGGCTTTACTGCTGGGCCCGACAGTTCATATCTTAGGTATTACATTTGAAATGAATACAGTTTTCTAACTAAAGATGAGGAAAAATGCTACTCATAATCTTACCTCTCAGGGTACGCGTTGCGAAGTTTGTCACTGAAGGTCGAGTTCTTAGTGTCACCGTCGAGAGCAATTACTCTGAAATAATTAAGAACCAGTAAATATTACATCCCTATGAGCAACAACCTATAAAATTGGTATAGTAATCGAAATACTAAGATCAAGTTGAGGATTCGGCAAATTTCTTTAATGGTATATACAGTCCTGAAAAAAAAACTTAAAAATATCTAAATTAACGAATAAACTAATCTAAAAAAGACCTCTGCGAGCTGTAACGGATGCAAGTGCCCATCACACTGGCCGCGTTGCCACGTTGGATAGCGATGGCCAACCTTTGCACCAGGTACGAACCCTCGCGAGCATCAGAGGTCCTCTCCCTAATCTAGTCGAGGTTACTTTTTAGGGTTCCGTACCCAAAGGGTAAAAACGGGACCCTATTACTAAGACTCCGCTGTCCGTCCGTCCGTCTGTCCGTCTGTCACCAGGCTGTATCTCACGAACCGTGATAGCTAGACAGTTGAAATTTTCACAGATGATGTATTTCTGTTGCCGCTATAACAACAAATACTAAAAACAGAATAAAATAAAGATTTAAGTGGGGCTCCCATACAACAAACGTGATTTTTGACCGAAGTTAAGCAACGTCGGGCGGGGTCAGTACTTGGATGGGTGACCGTTTTTTTGCTTGTTTTGCTCTATTTTTTGTTGATGGTGCGGAACCCTCCGTGCGCGAGTCCGACTCGCACTTGGCCGGTTTTTTTATTTTTAAGTAGTAAGTTCATCGGCGAGTTACATCCAGCAGTACTGGTTGTATGAATGAGTGTCTCACCTCAGGTTGGTGTCGGCGATCTTCTTGAGCGCGGTGCCATAAGCGAGGCGGGTGGCGACCTGCTCGCCCTGTTTGTACGCGGGCGGAGACGACAGCGTGATGTCGCCGATGTGGACGCGCGGCGCCTCCGCTAGCGGCGCCTTGGGCTTCAGCGAGATTGTGTTGTTCTTGATCTGCGACTGCAGGTGCTGTAGGGTAAAAAGAGCTCGTTAAACGTTGGTTTTGGTATCGAGCCATGAATCTAGTATTTTAACTGGATCAGAGGGGTGGGGGGAAATGACCAAACGGGATAGTCTTATGTATCTTTCGTAGGAGTAGCAGCGAAAGCGCTATTACTGTTTGTCGTTGTCACAGTCTCACTTTTTTTTTATTCCCCACCATAAATTAGTATGGATTATGGTGGGCAACAAATAAATTCGATCAATCAGTGTCGCATTACCTATGTTTTGTCCCTCACGGATGCATCCATTAGGATCCTACCATCTATGCATCGGGCTGAACAAAACAATTGGTGCAGCAATTGTGTTTAGTGTCCGAACGCTACTGGCCACTTCGCCCGACGGCGGACGCGTGAGTACGACGCACGGTTTACTCTAGCACTACTTAGTTGCAATGCACAATCTGTGTACACTGCGGTATAAATAATGTAGTGCAGTAGGTATATAATTTGTAGATAGAAGTTTGAGAGTAAATGCAACATTAAGATTCAGAAGATTCTTTAAGAGTTGACTACCTGTGCCCTGTTTATCAAAAGCTTGTAACTTGTAATACAAGTGGAAGTCCCTTTTTGACAGCTTTGGTTGTATTACAAGTTACAAGCTTCTGATAAACAGGCCAGCACTGGTCTACTTTACACATGTAAGTTTCTTCCACAATATCATGCCTTACGATCCTTGTTAAGGAGTAAATCCAATGATATACAAAATAATCATCACTCCCCATTCCTTAGAATCATTTTGTATACTATATTGGGGAAAATCTGGTGATTGATGATTTTGAGGAATTTGCTGATAGGTACCAGTATCTTCTTCAGTATTTTTCTTTTGTTTCGAGCATGTAACAAATCCGTTAATAAATAAACATTGTAATATTAATGAAGAGTTTTAAATAAACTAACCTTGATGACCTTCTCGCCATCAGCGCCAAGAGCCTTTCCATGCCAGTTCTCGAGATCCTCGATGCCGGGGAAGCCCTTGCCCTTGAAGGTCTTGGCGACGAGCGCCGTGGGCTTGCCGGAGACGGTCGCGGCCTCGTCGAAGGCCTTCACCAGCTCGGTCACGTCGTGCCCGTCGACAACTAGCGAGTGGAAGCCGAACGACTTCAGCCGAGCGTCGTATACTTCCACCTGGCCAGAGAAAGTACTTTTCTCAAAAATGGACGGCAAAGTCGACGTTGCCGGTTAAAAAATAGGTCGCGAAGTGCGTAGTTTATGGTCATTCAAAAAATTAAAAAGTTAAAAACATTGCAGTCTCGATTTCGGGACTGCAATGTCGCATACAAATTCCATTATTTAACGAGTTCCAAACTTTTTAAAACTTTAAATGGCCATATCAAATGAAGGCATAGGTCCCTTAAACAGCCAAACAGATGATCAGCACTTATATTATTATTATTATAAAGCCTATAACAGACTATCGCACCGCACCGCGACCATGGAGCGTCGCACCCATAAGTGAGAGCGAGAAACAGATATCTCTTTCTCCCTCTCACTTATGGGTGAAACAGATATCTCTTTCTCGCTCTCACTTATGGGTGCGACGCTCCAAGGTCGCGGTGCGGTGCGATAGTCTGTTACAGGCTTAATGTTGGTACCGCGATTATTTAGGTGTCTCAAATAGGTTGGCGTATTTTCAGCAGAAAAATACACTTCTTTTTTTTTTAAAGGCGGCAAGCAAATTTTTTTAATGGTTGTATTTTTTCTGTGACAATTAGAATGTTGCTTCTGTAAGTTCTGTAAAATATTTCTATTTCTTGCACCATTTTTGAGAAAAGCACTATATATGACTCGGCTGGAAGGCTACTTGCTGGCTTCGGATTCAATTAAACGGACTCCCAAGGTCGTCCGTTTAAAACGAATCCTCAGCCTGCAAGTAGCTACTTCCGAACCTCGACAATAATGTACTATTATTTGTAGTGTGATTTGAAGTTGCTGGCAGAATAAGCTTGCTGGCTCAGTGAAGAGAAACATATTATTGGTTAAAACCGATATGAACACTTTGAAAAAAAAAAACGTAATAAGTTTTCCTGATACATACAATAGAAAGTTACTGTGAATGTATTATTACATTTGAAGCCTTAAACGCTTCTGAATTCGCGTATTCATACAGGCCGCGTAGCCAACGTGCCAATCGCTTACGCTCCGTAGCGATCGAAACGCAACTGTCACTGTCGCACTAATATGGAAGAGTGATAGAGAGACACAAAGCGATTCGAAAGTGAAGCGCAAGCGACCGTCACCTTGGCTAGGCCGCCAGGTATATTACTTAACTTTTCCTGTAATATTCATAACTATATCGAAGAAATGTGACAATAAGCCTATATACTAGTAATCGGAACTGTACAGACGTTGAGCAATTCTACATTCAAAGGGTGTCTGGACTTCTATATTGGTTTATGAAAAGTGTTCGAACGCTACTGACCACGTCGTCCGACGGCGGGCGCATGAGTACGACGCACGGTTTGCTCTTGCACCACTCGATTGCAATTCACAATATATAGTACTGTGAATCGCTGCATTGTAGTGGTGCATACATTCATAATCAATATCTATAGCACAGCATGTCTACGATAACTGGTGAAATTGTGACTAGTTGCCGCTTTCTTACTGTGCAAAAAATATTGTAGTCTCATATCGCCTCAAATATTGTTAACTATCATTTTGATTGGACCAGAAAACTGGCCCAGTGTTTTGGTTCCAACTGGTCAAACCGGTTGAAGATTGGCCGGGGCCTGATTCTAAAAAAAAAGATGTAGTAAAAAAGCAGTAGTCACTTCAATACCTTTTACTAAAAATAAACTTCTGATTGTCGTACAAATTACAAACTTTTGTGAAGCAGGCCCCAGATTGTCTAGCTTTTAGTGGCTCGCGAAATGTAGTCACCCAGATGCTGCCCTTGTTCACATTTACGATAAGGTTGTAAATCCCTTGTGTACGTTTCCTTACGATAGTGTTGCAAACTCACGTGATGCTGCAGCGAGGTGGGTTCCGACTGGCCGAGTCGGTTGACGTCGAAGATGACCACCAGGTTGTCTAGCTTGTAGTGGCTCGCGAAGTGCAGCGACTCCCAGATGCTGCCCTTGTTCACATTTCCGATAAGGTTGTAAATCCCTTGTGTACGTTTCCTTACGATAGTGTTGCAAACTCACGTGATGCTGCAGCGAGGTGGGTTCCGACTGGCCGAGTCGGTTGACGTCGAAGATGACCACCAGGTTGTCTAGCTTGTAGTGGCTGGCGAAGTGCAGCGACTCCCAGATGCTGCCCTTGTTCACATTTCCGATAAGGTTGTAAATCCCTTGTGTACGTTTCCTTACAATAGTGTTGCAAACTCACGTGATGCTGCAGCGAGGTGGGTTCCGACTGGCCGAGTCGGTTGACGTCGAAGATGACCACCAGGTTGTCTAGCTTGTAGTGGCTGGCGAAGTGCAGCGACTCCCAGATGCTGCCCTTGTTCACATTTACGATAAGGTTGTAAATCCCTTGTGTACGTTTCCTTACAATAGTGTTGCAAACTCACGTGATGCTGCAGCGAGGTGGGTTCCGACTGGCCGAGTCGGTTGACGTCGAAGATGACCACCAGGTTGTCTAGCTTGTAGTGGCTGGCGAAGTGCAGCGACTCCCAGATGCTGCCCTTGTTCACATTTACGATAAGGTTGTAAATCCCTTGTGTACGTTTGCTTACAATAGTGTTGCAAACTCACGTGATGCTGCAGCGAGGTGGGTTCCGACTGGCCGAGTCGATTGACGTCGAAGATGACCACCAGGTTGTCTAGCTTGTAGTGGCTGGCGAAGTGCAGCGACTCCCAGATGCTGCCCTCAGCGGCCTCGCCGTCTCCCACCAGGCAGTACACCCTGATCAAGAGCTTTTTTCAGTACATTTGGTAATAACGAGATTGTTTAATAAGCTTCATAAAGTGTTAATTAAGATGCAAAAGGTTTGTAGGATATTGCCACAGGCGGTATTAAGTAGACTTTTAAGGCACTGTTAATTTTAGCTAGGTAAAATTAACAGTGGATTGCTTAAGGCCTGCTATTTGTTTATTATGATTTTAAGAAAATAAGTATGGTAATAAATTTGAATATATATGATATCATAAAATATGCCACTGTGTGATTGCTGTGTCGGTATCAGTGGTCTTTGTAAAAAAATGTTTAATGAAACTGTATATTATGTAGGATGTGGTTTTAGTAGGATGTGGTTGTCCGAGTGCTACTGGCCACGACGCCCGACGGCGAGCGCATGAGTACGACACACGACATACTCTGGCACCCAATGTCTGTAATGCACAATCTGTGTGCATTACTGTATAATAGTAAAGTGCCTTTTTGGTAACATAAGGAAATTAATAGAAAAGTTAGTATTGCATTTTTTTTAAGGTAACACTGGTCATTGGGTTTTTCTGTTAAGAAAATCATGACATATTCAGCTGATTACTTACATTCCATAATTCTACCATTAATCACAAATTTATTTTATCATTCGTTATAGTTACCTAATCAAAATGTACATAAGTACTTATTTAAGTGGTACAAATTTATCAATGCTTTCGCAGTACAACAGACAACAGAAGCATAATATAAAGATAGGAGTTTGCAGAATCCTTTTATATAAGCAGAGCTGTTCTAATGGCAATGAAACATAGGATGACCTAGACACTGTCCATGTCCATTAAGTTCAGGCAAAGTGCAGGGTAATCCTTGAGGTCCTAGTCGTCCATGTGGAGTCCATTAACTAATGGCCACATACCTGTAGGGCGTCTGGTCGAAGTACTTCCCCACGTAGGCCATGCCGGCGGCCACGGCCAGGCCCTGGCCGAGCGAGCCAGTGCCCACGTCCACGAAGTTGAGGCGGGGCGTGGGGTGGCCCTCGAGGTCGTTGTCGATCTTGCGGAGGTTCTTGAGGTCCTCCACGGGGAAGAGGCCGGCCTCAGCCCACGCGGCGTATAGGATGGGAGCGGCGTGACCCTGGGTAATTAATTCGGTAGGTAATGAAACTGTTTGGGACGAGACTGGAACTCGCGTCTCTGGGGTACAAGCCCACCGCTCTACCAACAAGATTTACTTATTGACAGCGAATATTTCCGCCATATATTTCACATGCTCCTTAGGGAGGCCATTAACAACATCTACCGTTACCGTTAGAAAACTAAATATAAAAGTTTAAGAAATAAAGTATATAATTGGTTTATACCGCGCTATGGTGCAACGCAAGTATTACCTATTATAAAATAAATTCAATCCTGAATAAGCCATTTTGAATTTTACTGTATTAGCTTGAAGGTGTGGTTTCATATAAACAATTTATATGAGTATTCGTGTTATGAAATATGAAAGACGTGTACCTAAATGTTAAATTAGTATTTTGCTTTTGCCTATTATAATGCAAACGATAATTGAGGCAAATATAAACAGACCAACAAATCATGATTTCAGACTTGTCAGTATATGTTAAATGTATTTACAATACCAACTAAATCGACCAACAAAACATGATTTCAGACTTCTCAGAGTCGTCAGTATATGTTAACGTATTTACAATTACAACTATTATCTAGCATGAATACCCACACGAGCGTTTAATATTGATGAGGCATAATAACCTCAGTTAAGTAAGCATTGACCAGCTTCTTTAAGGTGCATCCACACTGCAGTTAACTTTTGTGGAGCAACACGGTAACATTAAGTAAGTTACTTAAGCTTTGGATTCCTCCGAAAACGGTGCCGTTATATGACGGCCGTCATATAGCGGCAGCAAAAGACGGCCGTCTTTACGGTGGCGACATGTGGAAAGTACCACGGCGTCATAACACACCGTCATCCACCAAGGTCAAAGCGGCAAATTTGAAAAATGTAGGCGCGATGGGATAACGTCCCATAGAAAATTTGAATTTCGCGCCTTTTCCTACTGACAAGATTTGCTTGATCATCTATAATTTACTTGGAGGATGAAATATCATCAGAAGAGGAAAATAATCGTAGTACGGAATCATTTATTCAAATCTCGTGTCATTTATTCAAAATGGCGTCACCGCTATCTAATAAAACGTTCACGAAACTATCGACAAGGTCATGACGGCCGTCATCTTACGTTACGTTGACAGTCAACGTAACGTAACGCCGTCTAGGAAACCGCGCCATCTTGTTTACATAGACAACGTTCTAGTGACGTCAGTCAACGCTATATAGCGGCCGTAATATGACGGCACCGTTTTCGGAGGAATCCAAAGCTTTACTGTTGCACAGTGTGTCTCAACAAAAGTTAACTGCGGTGTGGATGCACTTTTCTCTTCTCAATTTTGTGCCTCAGGCAGCATGGTAAGGTCGCCGCTAAGTGTAGCAAATGTTTTCCAAAATACCTTGGAAAGAATGAAGCGGTCGGCGGAGGGGTCCCTGGGCGCGGAGATCTTGTAGCGCATGGTGTGGAAGAACAGGACAGACATGATTTCTGCCATTGAAGCGCATGATGTCGGATGTCTGCAATGAAACAATCATTTTGATGAGATCCAGAATTGTTCTTCTGAATGTGGTCTGTTGACGGAAGACGGAAAATCGTACAGACTGGAGACTGGACAGCTTTGGGGCACAAAATAACTACCAACGGTCGTTATTTTGTCACGACTTCATGTGGTCGCGACCCTTACTCATGAAGAAACGAAGAAGTCAATGTCTAAATTGAAATTAGACTTTCTATTGAACCATACTCATACTCATATATTTTATTGCATTTCATGTGTATCTTAGGGTTAAGTATAGTTTCAACATGAACCCTGCGAGGGTATAGGGTATAGATCTCACTTAAAAAATCTTGGATACAATAATATGATTTGCTAATTAGATATCGCTTTAATTGCACTTTAAATCTATTTATTTTTGTTTCCACCTGTATTGAATTTGGAATTTTATTATACCTATATATTGACTGACATGGCAAATAGACCAGAGTGGATCATTTTCATGTTTGAGTTAAGGCGGGCTAATCTTGTATTGGGTCGTAAGTTAGATGGATGAGAGTACTGCGGGAAAAGGGAAATGTTGTTTTTAACGAAAGTGCTTACTTCTAAAATGTATAACGACGGCAGAGTTAAGATATTATGTTGAATGAAGTACACCTTGCAGCTTGTCATAATACCTATGTTTGCAATAATTCGAAGGCACCGTTTTTGAAGTAAAAATAATTTTGATGCATCGCAACTATTCCCCCATAAGACTATGCCATACTGTAGCCATGCGTGTGCATATGCGCAATAGGCACACCGGGCTGTCTTTTCGTCGGTACATATTTTTAAAGTTTATGTAATCGCATACCCATTTAGCAATTTTACTAATTTAACTAATTAGGAACGTAAACTCACCTCGATTGGATTGTCGCATTTAGGTAATAGTTAAGGTGCTATCCATAATAATTACTTTCGTCCATAAATTTGTAATTGTAATTGTATTGTAATTAGCCTTTATTAGTGAAGTTAGTTGGTACATAGTATATATTAATTCGGTTTCATAACTTTAACTTCAACTCATCCTTTGAAGTAGGCCTCCTCCATAGCTTTCCATTTGTTTCTTTCTTTTCCTGTTTGCGTCCATTTACCTCCTCCTATTCTTTTTAGATCATTCGACCATCTAAACTTTAACGTCCATAAATATTCAGTAAATAGATAATTAACTAACAAAGTTAGGAGACAGGCGCGGTAGACACGCGATGACTACGGATAGTACCTAATTATTTTAAATTTATTACTGCAGTGTGATTATCACTGCACGCTATCCTAGTGAGTAAGTACTAGCGATTTTACCGCAGTAATTGTCAAACAATAACTCTATAAACTGCCTTTTTAAGGACGTCATTCCTAAACTATCCCTTATATACTGTTTATCCCTTAAGGCAGTAAGCAATGCAGGGCAGTGGGCAACGCTCATGCCGCTGCCTCCGTTCATGCTTGCCTTTTTTTTAACGGTGTGGTAATTCTGTTACGCATACGCCTTGTGCCTGGGAACCCGTGAGGGTTGTATGGGAGTCATCTCCCCTACCTTTCTTTTACCAAGAGGGAGAGCAGCCCCTAAACCCACACCGGTGTTGCCCGCAATGCCGTCTGGGGAACGTTATGGAATCGCGAACATTCTACCAAATTTACCATGACGCTCTCCGGTAGCCTAGATGGGTTATGGGTTTATGTTAGGACACCGCACACAGCCGTTGCCCTTCCCCTTACACATGTAGGGGGTTGCCATTTAAAGTAATTTTTAGTGTTCCGTACATAACTTTGTTCACGGCACACTTATTTAAGACTCTTCTCTAAATTGCGGTCTATAAGAATGGTTAATGCGACAGATTCATCCATGACAAGATAATACAAAATCGATTGATTAGAGTGGTTTTGTTTTTACTATCAAAATCAATATTATATAACTTTATACCAGAAATAATCAAAACAAAAGTTGGCCACGCAAAAGATAAAGGAATATTCATGATTCAGTTGAATAACAAACTGTGAAAGATAATGAACCTAATTTTTGACGTCCATAAAGTAAAAAATTGAAAGACCCACAAGCAGAAACAGATTGGACCACAATTACTACTTACTCGTAATTATGTCATTGTATGCTTGAGTTATAGTGTTACTGACTCGGTTTACAGTGTAATCATTATCTTCATGTAGTTAACTTATGTAATTAATTAAATAACTAGGTTATGTGAACTACTTGGGAACTCTAACGGAAAATAACACATTTCAGTACTTTTAGAAACAGGCTTAGTCTAGCAAGATCAGCAGTTTTTGTCATGAAAACTCTGTTATGAATTTCCTAATGCTCACAAATATGCACTGTGGGGCTTGTCAGCACAGATAAACCTTTTATACTTAAAGTATATGTTGCCAATTGCCAATACACATTTTCGACACTTCTTCTTCAACCGAATTCTTTGGTCCCACAATACTGAGGATTTTGGACACTACTTAATTTTTAATTTTTAACAAGCAGAATCCAGAGGCTGTGAGTTCAAGTCTCACCCAAGACAGTAATTTTTGCACTTTTAAATTTACTACTTAATTTTTAAGCCCATTTACAGTGAGCAACTTGCTTGTTTGCCACATTGTGGTGTTCAAAAAAAACTTGTAATCCTGTTATACAGTGAATAAAAATCTTCTTCGATAGTGAGTCTGTATCTTTTCAGATGTTAGGTTTGAATATCTGTAACTCAAACATACAAAATAAATGGCTCAACAGATTTGGGTGGAAAAACTTCATGAACAAATTAATTAACCAATCGCTATCACATGTGACTTTATGATATCACCCATTATCAATAGGTATTGGTTTATTTATATCTCAGGTCACTGGTCAATCACAATCCTCCATCAATGACAAGTTAAGGTTATTGACAAGTTGGCAATTTATTATCACCCAAATTAGGTCAAAAGTAAATTGCAAAAAGTAACAATTTAACATATCATATACTAGCAGTTCTTAGTTCTTTACCATTGTGTGCGGCATGTCACCAAGAACCTTGTCACAATGCACAAAGGTTGATATTGGGCTGTAGTTTTTTGCAGGGACCATCAACTGTTTAGAAGTTAATACTTATGTTGGATAATCGGCTAATGTGCCGTGCGTTTTGGAGCCGGCGGGGTTGAGTCGCACAGACGGCAAAAGGCCTGATGGACTGACCTTGATTCCATGGCGGAGGGGGCGCTGCCTTTTGTGGGATGCAACGTGTGTCAGCACGTATGCTGCATCCCATTTGAGGCAGACTACGGGTTGTGCTGGCTCGGCAGCGGAGTCCGCGACAAAGTCAAAGCACGCAAAGTACTCTGCGTTTGAATCAGCTTATGACTTTGTGCTGGTGGCTATTGAGACGGCGGGCCTTGGGGTTTAGAGGCTCGCTCCTTCTTCAGGGAATTAGGGCGTCGTTTGCGTGAGAAGGGGTTGCGATTCGCGCTCTGGGTCGTATCTGGTTCAACAGGTGTCCATTGCCATTGAATAATGGGGACTTTTGAGCCAGGTACAATCCAGGACGGGTTATTTTAGATTTATTTTTTTGTAATATTGATGGATGAAATTGTATGTAGTTTGTATTTTATTCTTTAAGAATTAGTTGCTTGTTTAATTTTTAGTTTTTAGGTATGTATTTATAATTAATTGTATAATTTCGGACTTTGTATTTTTATGTCTTAAATTTGTAATTGATTTATGGATAATATCATAAATATAATTCACAGACCACTTCAGACCGGCAACTCATGCTAGCAGGTCAGGTATTCCCAGGGACCATCAGTTAAGAACTACAGATAGCCTACTGCAATAATCATTCGTTTTCTGCTTCTCTACCACTCTTGCATATTACAGCAACTGAAAGGCACTTTACCACTATGCTACCATCACCTGTATGTTTAACCTGGTCTAATATATTATAGGACTATGACAATGAATATTAGGGTGGAAATTTGGATAGGAATTGCTTTTCAACTTCTACATGTAAAGGCTCATAGAATCAAAATTCACCAAATATGAATTTCAGAATAAAAAAATCACAAAACACTTAGTTCAGATCTAAATTTAGAGTGAATTCATGCTTCAATGTAGAAGCTGAATATAATCTACACACAGATAGCTTATTTAATGAACTGATTATAAAGAATCACTGTTACCTAAAAACTGTGTTTATATCTCTTATCATAATGATACAGCCAGTCAGTATTTATCGTAAACGAAATGAGAGAGCGGGCGGCCTTGGATCATGGCTACAAAACAATCACGTGGTCCTAACCTAGCGATTGCAAACCTAATCCAAAGCCTGTCATAATTTATAAAACTAACAGTAGTACTAACATATATTACAGTCGAAAGTCCACCGGAACACCGGCAAATGTACTTCTGACCTTGTGAGCTCATTTGCATCACATTTAAAACGCCGGCCAGAACCGCGGCCGCCGGGCAGGACGCGGCCGGTCTAAGTCAGGCACCATTTGATTACTATTTTGAGTGTATCGAGTAAGTAATATTGCTGAGAAAGCCACCAAGATAAACTCCTTATGGAAACTATTGTAATCTAATTGGTAATATACGCATTTTTAACCTTCATTAGACCTTCAAAACAGGTCAAGAAAGTACCGACGCTATGAGGTTAGACACTCACCCGGACTTAGACGCATTTGTGGCGACTATGCTGTCGATTCTGAGCTTGTTGGCGATGTCCTTAAGAGCCTGGACGTCTACGTTCTTGTCCCCCTTCATTTTGGATTTAGGAATGTTTATCACAGGATATAAGACACCACGTTGTTACACCAGGCGTTTGACCACCCGCCGCGCGCTTCAACCGAGAAGTGTCAAAAATTGACGTTTGATTTGTTTTTAATAACTTTGGTACTCAACGGATGTGAGGCAATGCCGGTAATGCCATGTGAATGCAACTTTTTAGTTAGAATTCTTTTCTTTTGCACAGTATTAAAATAATAAAAAAAGGTATATTTCAGCTTTTAGCAGTAAGCATTATTTATATTAAATAGTTTCATTCAATTCATTGTTTTTGTGTACCGAGTAGTGCCATCTGTGATTATAACGCCTTAACATTTTCTTTTTTTCGTTTGACTACTCGACGCTAGAGGGCAGCCTTTATTCGTTCTGTTTCAGTATTCGACTATTCGTCATTCATCAGTATATGGTATGGTCCATGAACCTATAATAATATTCTAGGTCCATGGTATGGTCAAAAATTTTATTGCCATACAAATCTTAACTCTTAATTGGATACTAGGCTGGTGTATATTTCCCACTTACCTATATATCGTGGTACTCTTAGTATGAAGGTAGCTTAATCAAAAATACACGGTACGAGTAGCCCACACAATCGTAACTGTGGTTGTGGTTTTTACTGGTTTTGATGAGTTTTATTTAATGAAAAATACATTTATATTTTGTAGGAGGTTGTATCTGCTTAGATTTTAGCATAAAACATTGATTGATGGCGACAAGAACCACGACCATAGTGGGCGGCGTGCGACGTAGGTAATAAAAACTAAATGAGCGAAGTTTTGGCGGCAAAAACTGACTGCCGCCATCTTGCCGTTGATCTATCTGTCCTATAGATATAGGCTATGTCCAGTACGACCTGTAGGCTGCGGGCATAGATGTGATAGATGGTAGTATTTCTATAGATGTGGCCTACCGCCCCCGTAAGGGATAGACATAGATGACGTCACAAACCCGGGGATACCATATAGTTAAAAATTACCCGAATATTATCAAATAATTTTAATCACGTTCGCGAGTTGTTCGCCTACGTAAGACGCAGCGATAAATAAAATATCAATGGGCCAATTTTCTTTTTTTTTTATTTATTTAGAAAACAAACAGCCTTTTACAAATAAGTCTTACAAAAATGACTAAAAATAGGCCTAATACGTTTCTAAGTTGACTATTACAATGAAAAGTAAATAGGTTACTTAATTATAAATTACCCGTAGGTATAGTTGTGAGTACAAGACGCAAATAAAGTAAGAAAACAATGCAAAATATTTACTTGAAACAATTTTTCAATTACTCGTAAACAAAATATGCCGAACTTTGTTCTTGAAAACGGACAAACTATGAACAAAAATGTCTATATCATTAAGCGATTCATTATACATATTACAAGTACGCATAAAGAAAGAATTTTTAGCATACTGTGTGCCACAGGAAGAAATAGAAAAGGTAGGTTTTCGTAATATGCTTTGAGCATATTCGGTAGTTTTGCGTCGGTGGCGTCGGTGCCCAGTTTCTCCTTCCGGTTGCTAAAATCCATTTAGCACGCGTGCCTGCATCTTGTGGAAATCTGGAGGTAATAAACGAAATATTCATTTTGTAATCTGTCACTCTTATTGCAAAATTAAGAATTAGTGCCTGCAGCATATCAATTAGATTCTCTGAGTCGTGGCAACACCCCCTATAACGTTAGAAAGAATCCGTAATGCTTAAATAAATATAATTTACATTCTAATTTAAACACAGTTCAATTTTATTCTACGTATATGTCCAGTTCTGCAGCAAAATTATTTATAAAAATGTTATTAAAATACAAAATACCCGAATTTTGGGGTAATTGTATGCATCACGGGCTGGTATCCCTCGAATAATAGCAATGCGACTAAATTGAATACACGTTATTAAAAGGGTGACGGCTTACTGTCAATATGCGTACGTAATTTGGTCGGTTAATTTATCAGGAAATATTTATAGGTTAATTTTTTTACCCGAGTTATTATTTACTGTAAATGCTTTTTCTACTCAGATTTTAATTGATATAGATTGTAGGATGCTGTTACTAAGCATGATAATGTGACCGAACTATAAAATACTGTATTTGCCTGTGAAATGTTACGTTGTCCTGTTTTTGCCGGCAGTCACTTGTACAGCGCAAAACTGAGCAATTCACCATATTTGTTGAATTGTTAAGTACTACTACATGCACACGAAACACTGATTTCAATATTTTTCCTGATAATCTTTGCACTGTTCATATGTTTCACACCAATTTGACGTTTACGCATTGTTTGTTATCCCACCATAAACTACGGTGGGAATAAAAAAATATGAGACTGTGACAAAGACAAACAATAATAGCGCTTTCTCTGCTACTTCTAGTGAAAGATACATAAGACTATCCCGTTCTGTCAGTTATCCCCACCACTCATGCCATGCCCTCGGCTGCGGGTGACAAAAAACTAAAATTAAAATTAAAATACTTTGAGCCTTGCCAAGATAACGCCGCTTAACGCTAGCACTGTCAGCGAACGTGTAGGTAGGTAAATAAGTAGGTAAAAAAACCTTTACATACTTAATTAAGTAGGTGTAATGTAAGTCGGTAGGTAAGGTTAATTATCATTTCAGAAATGTAGGTATGACTTGATGCCACATGCACAGCTTTGAAATCCCTAGTGACCTCCGGACTAGACAGGCCCATTAACAACTAGACTCTAGAGTCTGTGCGGAAAGAGAAGAGTCGTGGAATGTATGGGGCCCAATACATTCCACGACTCTTCTCTTTTCGAACAGACTCTAGTACCTACAGGTAACTAACGTTTTTTCCAAAACCCCTCATTATTTATTTTCTATAACGCAATCAAAACATGTTTTCCGCTCAACGTATCTCACGTACATATTTATATCCATTTGCGACATTGTATGAGTAATATTCGGAACGATGCGATCAAACACGACGCGATATTGGATTGATTTCGAACGCCAAAATATCATACACACTTACCAAAATATCTTTACTCTCACTACCGACCCTAGGAACAATTCGTTAAGGTCGATGTTAGTCTAAAGAGTCCGTAAGTATAAAGCGGTAAAGGTTTACGATAACGCGGGGGTGGCTATTCTAAATCGCGCTGACGTATTATAGTCGGACCTTTGCTTTCACCTGATACAGATAGCATAGTAGGGATATGACCTTACAAAATGATAGGCTTTTTAAACTGTTTTTTTAAAGGACAATAAATGAGGTTGGTATTGGTAATCAGTTAAAATTAACAATAGGTAGGTTTCTGCTATTAGGGAATATCACAGTTCTTTGAGTTCTTACATAAAGTACATTCAAGTTTTTTGATTTTCATACTTTGACCCCCGATATAACTTTAGTAAATTTGTTCTAATTTGGTAGGCTATTAGGTACCTAATTGCATTTTAGTAGAGAGCATTCTATTTTTTAAGTTTGATTGAATATGAGCAGGATAGATAAAGGGGTTATGGATATGGAGCTAGAAGTCCCAAAATATATTTGTGAGGGGTCTTAATATAGTGGTCAACTCGTTTGTATGAAAGTATTCTTGGCCAAATTGTGGGCCGCCCATATTCTTGGCCTGTGGGCCGCCATCATGAATTTCTTCTTTTTGGCTTTAATAATAATATTAACTTTCTTAAACAAACCACTGCGAAATAAATAGAAAGGACATAAGATTGTTTGATTCTGCTATACCTTTCAATCATCATAATGGCCCAGGATCAAGAGGCAAATCTTTACGTCCGATCTCTATTACGGATAACAAGTCGTATCTATAATAATATTCTGGTTCTTTGCTATCATAAAGGCGCAAACGACAGGGACACGGACAGCAAAAACAGTTTGGATAAATAAATATAAAAACAATAAAACTGTTGTCTATGGGCGGGAGAATGGGCGCGCGCTGGCGGCACGGTGACCACGCGAACGTATTTCATTTGGTTTCTTCGATACTTTGAGGACAAATAGGTTAATTTGAAGTAAATATTATTATATATATAAATATTATTATATATAAATATTAGGCACGCCGTATACCGTCATGATGAATATAACACTGTACTAATATATTCCAACACGATTCTGTTGTCAAGGCGGAAATGTGCCTTTAGCATACATTGCCCTTTACAGAAACATTTTTGATGGTTATATTTGTAATATGTACAACGTCTATATTTACACACCAGTACGATGCTCAGTTAGAATTTTCACAGCATTTTAAATATTCTTCAGGTGCACATTTTGAAACTTATGGCATACTTATAAGCTGAAGTTACCTAAAGGTATCTAAATAAATAGTTATACTTGCGTAGGTACCTACTTCATCTAATGTTTATTTAATTCAGATTCGCAACAATTATATTTATTAGTGCCTAAATATGCTCATTTTAAGGTGTTTCTGTTATAGTAAGCAACTGTTTATAACTGCGTCTACGAATTGTATTTCCGCCTACAAAGTAGCGGCTGTGTCCTGCTGCCCCTAGAGCCGTGGCCCCCCTGGCGTGGGGGTGGTGTTTTCAAATTCAATTGCGCGCAGTCCCGGGGCGATCTTTCTGCCCGAATTGAATATCAATCGCCGTGGACTGGAGTGGACATTACGCTGTGTTAAAATTATACTGTGTTATTTATTAAAGGTACCGTTTTATTAAAGTGTGGACGGATACTATAGTGAACAAGTAACACACATTTTTTTTGTCATTTTTGGGGGCTATTCATAAATTACGTCATTTCAAATTGGGGAGGGGGGGGTCTGGACATCGGATGATGTTAACATGACGTAGGAGGAAACGGGGTCATTCGAAGCATGATTTTGGGATGATTTTAGGGGGGGGGGGGTCAAAAAATCGTCAAAAATAGATGACGTAATTTATGTTTGCTCACGATGTTTTCCTACGCCGAAAAGCGACCTGTAAACATCAGAAATGAAGTTATACCGGACATAAGTTCCGAGCCATTGGTATGGGCCAAGGCTCGAACCAGTGACTTTCAGAATGAAAGTCGTACGTATACGCCTTAGCGCTATGGGCCACCAACGCTGCTTAAACCACCTAAACATTTCATCTCCCGTTAGACCGGGCCGTCTCCGGGCCGAAGCTTCCGGAGCTTCGTTTTCTATGATTTCATTCTTTCATGATTTCATCTGTCATAGAAAAGTAACGGCCCGGACACGGCCCGGTCTAACGTGAGTCATTTGTAAAGTCATCGCACTTGCTTTATGGGGTTTTTAAACAGAGTGGTAGAAGTTGCACATGACGCATCCATAAGCGCTGATCCTATTCCCGATGGTCTAAAACGCATAGATATGTTCAGAAATTGTTAAAGGGGACTTCTTGAACTTCGCAGTCCGTTCGGAAATGATATCATTGCACGGCGACGCGAGGGAAAACCAAATATTTTCCCATTCTTGCTACGATCTTTGATTTCTAATCTGTAATTTCAAATGGCGGCTTTGATATTGTAATAGCAAGTAAAATAAGAATATTGATGGCTGCTTTTTGATGTGAAAGATGTTGTCTCTAATAATAGGTAGGTACCTAATAGATGTTTACTTATAGATTGGATTACTATGAACTTAAACCAGTAAGTACCTACTTATAATTATAAGTACTTCGTGTACCTAGCTGTTTTACTCTTTTTCAAAATATTTTTTTATAAGTATAGAATAATACATTATTTTACTTATATTTAGATATACTACCAAACTGCATACCTAATACTTTAGAAACATATTTCGTGCAGGAGTGACTGAAAATAAATTATGAGTAGGTACATGCACAATGCACACATATACATGCACAGTCGTCCCTCTTTGAGTCTTACTGTCCAGCAATTTGTAAGCTGCAGCATTTATGCTGTAGGTATTTCACTTGTACCTAGTTACTCGTACGAGATATAATTATTAACTCATCAGATGAAGTGAGGAACATAATTTAACTCGCCATGTTTTAGAGAGTTTTTTGATCAAATGTCTAGTAGGTATTACAGACTGGCTAAGACCACCTTTAACCCTTGTATTTTATGGTTACACGCAGAAAAGGTTAAGAAGACGTAAGTTATACAGGTGGTGGTAAATATTTTGCGCTACAGGGTGTATGGAAATGCGGCCAATAAGGGCGTTTACGGTCGATCGTAAAACTACCGCTGCGAATAAATATCCGGCTGCTGCTGCTGATCACGTAGATACATCCGGTCTAGAACGCGTAATAAAACTGTGGGAATAATTAAAATTCATATCATAAAATACAACTTTTAATATGAGTCCAATCTAACTTCATAATCGCGAAAAAATATCAGGTGTAGCCTGTAGCGTACCTACAAAACCTCGACATACCTTATTCGAAAGGTACATGTTGTAAATTTATACTGTATTTCAATTGTTAAACTAATGTTTATTAAAATAGGGTTAAAATTAGGTACCCTGAATTACTTACTTGAAAGGATTGCAGTTGCCCTGCCTTGCCACTTTCAGTAGGAGTTAGTTTAGTCCTGTGTTCTGGCTACAACAATGGAAAGCCAATCGTCTCGAAGAGGTTGATTGTTTTTGCTACGCCATGCTCATTAAGTATGTACCTCTGTTCTAAGTTTCTGTTTTTGACTCGATACGGAAGATAGACGGTTTTCGTCCATAATATAGTACGCGCGGGTATGTAGTCAATAAAATACCTTTTATTTTATTTAGCTATCAAGTGGTAACATTTACCTATGTAGTTTTAGGTGACTTTAGTAATAAGTAGTAATGTAACCATAAGCTAGTTTTTCACACTGCGAACGTATGTAGGTACCTATTGCCACAAAGACTTTATAACCGTCGGGCAGGCTTGCAATGTATTTTTATTGAAAGTGGAAGAATAGTTTACATTATAACAAATAAAAATACACCCTTCAAGGATATTTGATACATACATAATTAATAATAAAATGCTACTATTTTATTATTGGAAGTGTCTGGCGCAGTAGTAGTAGCTTTCTCGCCTAAGTTCTGTCAGTAGACTTCTCGAGAGAGCGACAGTGAAGTCGTAAGTCATAGGTACTTATTAAATAAATTAGGTACGCTACAACAGAGATTGGCACAATATGGAATCTCATATAAAAAAAGAAACTCGTAAAAACGAATAAAATTTGACCTTCCGTTATTACTTTTATGTCCCACATGAGGCGTATTCATAGCAATAACAACATAGTTCCGCGGGACCGCCGCAGGTGCCCGCGCCGTAAACTTTTACCGCTTGCGATTATAACATAAAACCACGATACGGCTGATACACTCGCGGCCCTGGAAGGGGTAGCCAGGACTCGGGAGTCAATCTTAGTATTAGGTAGCTAGTATTAAGTTGTAGCCAGTAAGCACACGATGGTCGTACTTATCGCGCGATAACGTCAATATGTAACATATACGTAATACGTCACTTTTATAAACTGACACAGTTCTAAAGGATACCTACTTATAATTATCGGGGGCTTTACATCGTCATTATCATGTGAAAAATTGACCATAACATATAAATAATAACACATAACTAATAACGGTAAAGGTGAACCTGTTGGTGAACAATCATGTGTACACTGTACACATATTTGTTATATGTGTACAGTGTACACATGATTGTGGTGTAGCTTTTATGATGTTATGAATAAGTTACTGATGCCTTCTATTGCTTAATAGCAAAGAAGTATGACAATAGTTGTAGGTAGGCTGCTGAAAGCTCTGAAATATGAGGATGAAGGGTAGAAAGTAACACCACTATAGTCGGGTAAATAATGAATACTTTAATAGAAACTGTTGGCCTTATATACTAATTTACATCCTTTGTCTGAGTTCAATCATGTGGAAAATCGCAATGAATCATAATAATATTAATTGTATTTTATTGTGTCGTCTCGAGTTACATTGGAATGCCGATTATTATTGAAGCGTGAAAAGAATTATAATTTATCTATTTGTCAGCTGATCAGCTGTGATCAGCTGTGTGGCCTCACTACAACTCTCTCCTTTTTTTTGAGACAAAAATAGTACATTTATAGAACTATTTTTGGTTTACAAATATATGTACTTAATTCTATGGTATACATATTGGTTCTTAAAGATTAAATTAACAAATCTTACTGCTACCTGGATACATAATTTGCTTACATGCCTATTTCTAACATTATATTTTTAAGATAGCTATTGAATGCATTGTTGCACTAACATGTAGACATAGATTTTTTTTTATTTTTTATTTAACACTCTACGGCTAAGACTATTTTAGTTTGTGTAGAAAATAATATAGGTATGTGTATATATATATATATATATGTTCATGTTTGTGTATGTATTTATAATATTATACTGTATGATACTATGACATATGTGAAGATAGGTTTAATGTTTAGGCTAAATAAATACTTGGGTAATATAGTATATATTGAGGAAATAAATAACATGAATGTAATAATTTTACTATAAGTAGGTAATTTTACTATAATTTTACTATATGTGTTTATCTTTACCTACATGTTATGCGTTATAGGACACTCTTTTACTTATGGTTCCTTATTTGGATGGCGGCATGTGCTTAGATCTTAGGTTTTATCTGTTTTTTGTTTGTATTTTTTTTTTTTATTTATACATGGTAGGGTTTTGTTCGGTTTTTATGCATCAAATATTCTTTTTTTCTGAAACTAACATTTTAACATTTTCACCTTGATCTTGAATTACCGTTAATAGTCCCGTATACACTGGGTCCATTTTATCTCTATTTTCCTTTTTCACTAATACTAAATCTCCTGTTTTATAATTTATGGGATTGGTTTTTACATCATAATTAGTTTTTCTTGATAATTTTGACTTAATTAAATTATTTCTAGCATCCTCTTGGGATTTTTGTAATCTATACTTAAGGTCTATGGGATAAGAGTTAAAATTATAATGGGTCTATTTGTTTTACAATATTATTATTATTATTATTATTGTTTTATTTGTTATATATGATTACGGTTTAATTTAAACTTTTTTTTTTTTTTTTTTTTTTAGATGCCGAAAAGTATTAAATAATACTTTTGATAATATGTCATTGACAATATAAAGGTTTCATAAAAATGTGTGTGTGTATGCTTTACTGAATGCTAATATTTGTACCCTGATTTTGAATAACAGTAAATGGCTCCTTTATACATTGGGTAGTTATAACTATGTGGTTACAAAGAATTTTTCTACATTGATGACGAACAAACTCTAACTTTTAAATTAAGTGGGTTTTATTTTATTTTGTTTTATTCATTTTTTTATATTTTTTTATATGGACCTATTGTAGGTATGGCAAGTAGATTGTTAGGTACTTATTTTTGCTAATTCTCTTCGACATGTAAACTATTCATTAATTCACTAATTTATTATTATATTCTTGACACAATACAACGTGTATTGTATTCATATTTTACATGTAAGGTATTTTATGTGACTATTATTTTATACTTTATTTATCTTTCATCTTAGGTTAGGTTTTTTTTAATATGAATATAAAAGTAAAATATAAAATTATTATTATTAATTATTTAATTAAGTATGTATTTATATTGTTGTTTACTTGATTTATTTATCATTATCACTGTAATTTTAGGTATTTATTTAATGTAAGTATTACGTTTAATTTAGATATGGTTAATGTTCTTTGTTTTAATTTAGTTTTATTCTTAAATATATTTAGTTCATAATTTATTTAATTATATATTTATTTTCTTTTCTGTATTGTTTGAGTTGTTATTTATTTATTTATTTAGTGTAATGTTATATTTAGATTTTTATATGATTTTTTTTTTTTACAGGCTGTTTTTTAACACATGTTTATATTAATAAACATACTATGTGTCCAAAGACATTCTTGCTAGGTAACTCGACCGTATGATGTCTCAAGGATTCAGTGTTTGGTAGTAAAAAAAAAATCTAACCTAATAGTGTTTTAGTGTCTATTATTTTCCTGGGTTTTTTTCTTTTTTTTTTTTTTTTTTAAATCATAATTCTTGCTCGGTATTTGTGGGAAATTGTTTATTATTCCAAGAATCGATTGCCAATGAGCCATTTTGTAATGTCTGCATTGTGACCTAATAATGTAAGCTGACTTCGTGATTCTTGTCACCTGTCTTTTAAAAAGTACACGGCGCCTTTTAATAGCGCTCTCGGTCGGCCGACCCTTTGTTTACATACAACATATTTATTAAGGATACAATAATTCATTATTTATTATTTATTATAGCGCGCTAATACATATTACGCGTTAATATGTATTGCCAGACAGTTGTTTTCACACATCGGAACAGCTGTAAAAAACTTTCCGTGTGCCCAAGGACCGCTGCAATTGAGAGCTCGCTCGAATTGTCTAGGTTACAAGGGTTATTGCCTGGTTGTATCCTGGTGTACCTTGCTTACATTATTTATTTCCACGAGCTTCCCAGTTTTGAAAGGAAACCATCATTTTGAAAACTTAAAGCATATAAGAGTCGCAATAACTTTTAGGTGATCAGGCTAATTGTTTGTTTGCTACACTTATCTGATTTAGCTCTCTCAATGTGTTATTTATATTTTTCCTTTCTTTTTATTTTATTTCTTTCATTATATATATATTTTTTTTTTATAGCTACTCGTATAATACCTAAATTTTGCTTTTATCATCACATTACGTGTTGTGAATAATTTCTAGTTTTATATATTTTTTTTTTAATGCGTCAAATGTATAATTTTTTTTTTGTGTGGTTATTTATTTTTCTTGTTTCTATGTACTCGAAATTTTTAGATGACATAGCATATGTTGCATGTGCTTCCGTATTGGGTGACGTGTGACGAGCACGCGTGGCGCGGCCTTCACAAGTCTGGTGCATTCCATTAATCATATGTTTAAATTGATTAGTAGTTAGTGTTGATATGTTTGTGTTACTTTGTATGTTTTGTTGTTATTGGTAATTTGTTGGATGTGAATATTGTTTTTCTAATTAAATTTTTGTATTATTCCTTATATTTGGTTGTTATAAGTACTTATATGAGAGTGGTGAGTGGCTGATGGCATTTTCTTATTTTTATGCAATAATTCATTAGTTATGTAGTAGATTCGCGGATTGAATATTATTGATATATAAATGTAAGTTAATGTATGTTAATGTAAGATTGTTATTTATCCACTTTTTAGATTTAAAAACAAAATATCTACTCAGATTGACTACATGTCATAGAAAATCGTTAATCAATAAAAAAAATGAAATCAAATTATTAAATTGAACAGATAATATTTAAAAAAAAAAATAGATTATAATTCGCATTAAAGGTATTAAAGTATATGTAAGCTGAAATTATTTGACCTAAAATAATAATAATATTCTGTGTAAGTAATGTTTTCATGTATAAAATAATAATGTGTTTTGGAATAGTAATGAAGTGCTGACATATAAAATACTTCTATTTTACTAATAAAAGTTTGATTGATTAATTGTAATAGTGATATGTTTTGATTGGGGTTTTTTTTTTTTTACACGAAATTAATTTGTAACTGGTTAAGAGGGCCTTTGCAAAAATATATTAAATATATGTTACCTATTGAAAACCAAATGGTGTGAAAGCTACTTTTTTTTATGTTAAATTGGATAATAATTTGAAAAGACCATAAGTGATGTTGTTTAATGTGTGGAATAGTAGATTCTAGTGTTTGTCAGCTAGTCAAAGTTAATGTTAGGTTAGTTTGTTAGTGGTTTTGTCCTTGTCTTGGGAAATGGGTTTTGTTTTGAAATGTTAGGTTAGTTTGTTAGTGTTAGTGTTAGTGGTGGGTGGTGGTGGGTTAGTGATTTGTTTCGTTTTTACTGAAGCTAAATGATGTTATTATGACGTCAATGTTAGTGTTATTGTTGAGGTGGTTTTTTTTTTATATTGTGGTCTTTAAAATATATAATATACTTAAGTTAATTGCAAAGATGGGAATAATGGAATGCACCCCCGTGTTAATTATTTAATGTTGCTGATTGTGTAAAGTTTTTTGAGTTAACCATGCGACGCGTTATATGTGTAATTATTGATGGATACTAGAAAATGTTTTTGTTTTATTAGCTGTTTTATTTTAATTAGTTGTTGATATTTAATTTTATCTATATGTATGTTTTATTACTTGTTTTGTTTTAATAAGTTGTTGATATTTAATTTTATCTATATGTATGTTTTATTACTTGTTTTATTTTAATAAGTTGTTGATATTTGATTTTATCTATATGTATGTATATAACCATTTTTTTTTTTACTGTGAAAAATATATTTTTGTTTTTTGTTTACTTTAAAATTAATTACTTGTGGTTTACTGGTGAATATGTATTTATATGTATATTTTTTTTTTTGACATGTATTCATGTTTTGTTTTTCGTCATAAAGTAGTAATCGTAAATTAATTAAAATTGTATTAATAGATAAATAGATAGTAGAATTTGGAATATCGCTCGCAGACGAATCTGCATATTTAAAGAATAGATTATACATTATTAAGATTATAGATCTATCTTCCCATAGATAGATAAATTATGGATTTGATTAATATTATACTTAATGATAATTTAAACTGATAATTTTAATAAGGCGAGAAAAAATAATAATCTTAAGTAGTTGGTGTGCTTGCTTACTTGTTAGTTTTCATATTCTTTTCCTTCGTCTTCTATGGTTTTCGATGCTGTTTTGGTCGTCATGTTCGCTTGGCTGCGGCATGCGTATCGGCTTCGGTTCTGCTTCCTGGAAGTGTTGACTCTGCTATGTCCATGAGGCGGTTGATGGTCCGGCCGAGTTGGTAGTTGGGGTCGACGTTGAAAACCAGGTTGTTTTGTGGCCCACTGGACTGATCTTGTTGCGGTTTTCTGTCCCGTGGTATCTACCGTTATCGTTATCGTTATCATTGTCCCTGTGCAGCTGTCAGCTTGGCTAGTGCTTGCGCTGTTGGACGCCTCCTTCGGAGCGATGATGACCTTTCCTTTTTGGTAGGTTTTAGCGGGCTGGCTGTTCATGACCTCGGGTTGGTGCTTGGTTCGGCTTGGCTGGGCTGGTCGGCGCGATCTTCGTTCGTGTATTTATTTTATGCTGCTGGGCTAGCTGGCTGGCTAGCTGGCTGGCTGGCTAGCTGGCTGGCTGGCTGGCTGGCTGGCTGGCTGGCTGGCTGGCTGGCTGGCTGGCTGGCTGGCTGGCTGGCTGGCTGGCTGGCTAGGTGACGTCTAAGCCGGGGCTGCCTCGAGCAGCCCAACTGGCAGGGTCGCCATGAAATATGAGGATGAAGGGTAGAAAGTAACACCACTATAGTCGGGTAAATAATGAATACTTTAATAGAAACTGTTGGCCTTATATACTAATTTACATCCTTTGTCTGAGTTCAATCATGTGGAAAATCGCAATGAATCATAATAATATTAATTGTATTTTATTGTGTCGTCTCGAGTTACATTGGAATGCCGATTATTATTGAAGCGTGAAAAGAATTATAATTTATCTATTTGTCAGCTGATCAGCTGTGATCAGCTGTGTGGCCTCACTACAGCTCCAAATTTATTTTTATTTTTGGCCTGCTCGCACACAATCGCTTGTTTTAAATAAATTTTCATTTTCATCTTCAAACTTTTTTTTTGCAGTAAAAATCAGCTTTTTTGCAGTTATTGGTAGTTGACTTACAAAAAGAAAAGTATGTGTAAGTACTAATGTATTTAGCCAATATTCTAAAACAAACTAGAAAAAAAATCACAAAAAGTGGGCTGAAATTATCGTTTGACGATAATGCGTTACCATCGGTTCAACACGGTCATGCTCATGATGTAGCACACTAGCGAGCTAGTGGTGGAAGAAAAGGCGTGAGTGGATCGTGTCGCGTGCGTGGCACGTGCGGGGCGCATGCTATGGATGTTTGATTACAAGTATTACAAGTTGATTCGTTATCTGACAAATTCTGGGTAAAACACAAAACAAACATTTATGTAAGCATACTAAGTGGGTACCTTACCTACAGTTCAAAATTAACACTAAGTATATTTCGGCCCCCTAGTCTAGTTCGTAGTAACCCTGCTTGTCAGATTGAAGGCAATGGGTTCGAATGCCGATGTAATGCTATCAAAGTTATGGGTGTGTTTTATGATAGTATTTGTATATTTGTCTTATTTGAGTGTATACTGTAGTTTCCTAAATGGCAGTTAATACCATTCTCATTTTTTTCCACTTTTTATTTTTCTCGTAAGCTTCATTTATCAATAGCAATTATAATCATTCTCATATTTACCCATTCTATGTATTTATTAGTAGCTTATTTTCTCGATATGTTTTTGAACCGTTTTCATATTTACCCATTCTATGTATTTATTAGTAGCTTATTTTCTGCCTGAAATAACAACAACAAACTATGATAAACGCTGGGGTGTCCATCAAATCTGGAGTTCGTCGGACTGTTTCTTTTCAAAAAACATTTCCTTTGCAACTTAACTAGACGGAGCCCCGCTTCGCGGGGCTCCTATTTCTGAGCGGTTTGCCCTTCGGGCATCTGAAGCTACCTAACGAACCTAACCTACCTAGCTATTGATTTAGTGAGACGTCCGTGAAAACATTACACTTTGGGGAAAAAAGCGTAGGTAGGTAAGTAGGTTAGGTTCGTTAGGTAGCTTCAGATGCCCGAAGGGCAAACCGCCCAGAAATAGGAGCCCCGCGGAGCGGGGCTCCGTTTATTTAAGTTGGAAAATAATGCTAATGGTTACAAAACATACCGGGAAAATAAGTTTTTCAAAAAAAAATAGAATGGAAAAATATGCGAATGACTAAAGTTGCTATAGGGAAAGGAAGATTACGAGAAAAATATAAAGTGAGAAATAATGCGAATGGTATTAACTGCAATTAGGAAATAACGATTTTCGGAACATACAGTATACACTCGGCCTAGTCCCAACCGTCCATAGTAAGCTCAATAAGGCTTGTAGTAGATAAATAAGAGAGTGAGAGAGAGAGTCTTATTTATCTACTACAAGCCTTATTGAGCTTACTATGGACGGTTGGGACTAGGCCTATTTGTATTGATTGTCTCGATTATTTTTATTATTTTTTTTTTATTATTTTATTTATTTGGGGCATCAACAGCAATACAAAAAGTACATGATACATAGCACAATGAACAGAAAACAAAGCCAGTAACAGATGTCCACAATAATACAGCTAACATGCAATAACAAGTGGCAATAATATAAACATCTTTAGGAAAAATGAAGGGAGAGAAAAAAAAATATACAAAGAAGGTGTGGGCTTGCGTAACGTGTGTGTGTGTGTGTGTGTGTGTGTTTACTTTGTGTGATTGTGTTTGTGTATGTGTGTATGTGTCTGTGATAGTGTGTATGATGTGAGACGAATGAGGTGTATGATTTACTTACCTAGTTATATTTATTCAAGTTGTCGCTCTTTTTGATTTCAGTAACAGTGATCGAACACGATTTTTTAAGGTTGATTTTGTGCAGTCGAACAAGTCGATGCTACTAAATTGTTTATTATATAGTTTAAGGATACGATTGATAGACGAATTTTGAGCATAATTGGTATGAGTTCTGGGTAGACTAAACAGGCAACGCTCTGCATTCCGCGTTCTGATTGACGGCACTGATAATTTGATCTCCGATAGCAAAGGAGAACTGTCAATGCGCCCCGAGAGTATATCGTACAATACAGAAATGTCTAATAAAACTCTTCTGTCCTGGAGACTTAGTAAGCGGTGACGAATACATCTGGACTCGTAATCGGAATCCCATTGTCTGATACGGAAGCCCAGGTGGCGCAAGAAGGAGCGCTGAATTTTTTCTATTTTTTCTTTATGGATAATATACTGGGGAGACCAAACGCAGCTAGCGTATTCAAGGACGCTACGGACATAGGCATAGTATACTACTTTGATGCATCCGACATCTTCAAAGTCACCACAGACGCGTAACACGAAACCCAGATTTTTATAAGCACGGTTCACAATATCGTCGATATGTTGAACATATGTTAATTTAGAATCAAGGGTCACCCCAAGGTCCCTCACTGAGTATACACGCTCAATAGCTTCACCTCCGATGCTATACTGAAATTTAATTGGACACGGACTACGGGTGAAGGAGATCTGGGCGCATTTTGTAATGTTAACAGTTATACGATTGTTAATGTAATACTGAGATAAACGGTCCAGATCCCCCTGCAGCTGATGTTGACAGTCACTCAAACTACTAACATCCGCGAAGATTTTTTTGTCATCAGCATACATAAGAAACTTCGAAGATCCAAATACAGAGTAAATATCAAAGAGATATGCGTTGTAAAGCAACGGACCGAGGTGCGACCCCTGGGGGACACCAGAAGGGACATTCACAAAGTTTGACCTGCATCCACCGAGTACAACCGCTTGCCGCCTGTTCGACACGTATGACGTAACCCATCTGAAGACATCACCACGGAGACCCAGCCAGTGTAGCTTGCGAAGCAGGATGACGTGATCCACTCTGTCAAATGCTTTTTCGAAATCTGTGTAGATCACGTCAACCTGCTTTCTTTTATCCATATTTTTAATCACGAAGTTTGTAAAATCTATCAAATTCGATATCGTAGAGCGATTCCTGAGAAACCCATGTTGCTGAGGGGGAATACCTTTGTTAACTACATCGTAAATATTATTTAATATAATTTTCTCAAACGTTTTAGCGAATTGATTTAAAATTGATATAGGGCGATAATTTATTATTTTAGATTTGGGTCCTTTCTTGTGAATAGGAACAATTAAAGCCTCTTTCCATTTTTCCGGAAATAAACCCTCAGATAAAGACTTTTTAAATAATATAGCAAGTGGATGACTCAGGCTCGATGCACATTGTTTAATAAAAAAGGGGGGGATCCCATCGCTGCCAGCACCGCCATTGGGATTTAATTTAGATAGTAAATTTTCTATTTCAACAGGCGAAATATTTACTGCCGAGACAATCTGCTCACTGTTACAATACGGTGGCGCAAGATGCGTGTCAGGATAAACCGTGAGAGGCAAGCTGAATACGGAGTGAAAAAAATTATTAAAACCTTCACAAATCTGAGCGTTATCATCTAAAGTTTGACCTTGGTATTCAAAGGATTTAGGATATGCAGAACCGCCCCGTCGAGCTTTTATAAAAGACCAGAGCTGCTTCGGATTACTTTTTATCCCATTTTGGACAGAGAGGAGATAACGCTTCCAGCACAATTCTTGCAGCTGTTTTTGACGTTTGCGTAATATTGCAAAACTATCGTAATCAAGAGGATTGCTATATTTTTTCCATTTAGTGTGCATGTTATTCTTTTCCTTTATAACCTTTATTAAGCAGGCGCTGTACCAAACGGGATACTTACGTTTATTAGGGCGGGAATCAAGCGGTACATGCTTAGCAATTACCTCATTAAGCGCATTATAAAACTTGGACAGCCCATGATCCATTGAATCTGAAGAAAGGTAAGCGTGCCAGTCAATGTCATTAAGGCTATTATTGATGTGAGTATAATTACCTTTTCGAAATTTAAATTTTGGTACTGGAGTGTCTTTTAAAGGGCCGCAAAAAATGTCGCTTATAGTTATTTCAAGAGGAGGATGGTATTTATCTGCGGTGACTAGAGGAAAATCAGAAATTAAAACCTCTGACGAGAAATTGGCAAAGACTAGATCTAAAGTATTATTACTGCAGTTAAGTGTGAAATTATGTTGTTCTACGTTAGCAAAAAGCAGACTTTCAACCAATAAGGATGCGGCATTTTGGACTTCTACAGCTCCACGTCTCTCAAACACTGGCAGTGTATCGCTACTCCATTTAATATGAGGCAAATTAAAATCTCCTGCTACAAATAAATACGCGTTTGGTGATTCAGAGAACACCTTTTCGAGCATAGAATTTATGTTAGTAATACTATTTGCCAATGAGGGGCCCGGTGGCGCGTAGATTGAACACAAGTGTAGATCGCGGCAATACTGTAAAGATGGGTCATTAATGTGATATATAAGGTGAGTGCTATACTTAGTTATTGGCCACTCGTAACAGTAAAACTTCTATTGATTTCTTTCTGCCTTACTATGGAGTGGCTAATTACTATGGAGGGGCTAATAACTATAGCATAGCAGTCACCCTAACCCTATATAGGTATAGAGACAGAGTAGAGACAGTTACGCTGTCGAAATCCACACGATAAATTGTGAAAGGATACATCCCATTATTGAATTCTAATTTTTGACACTCCGTATGATATGTCTCCTCTATTTTCACCAGGAATAAAGATTGACAATTGGCCACAAGTTAGATAATGTCATGTCCATTCCTCAACCCTTTTTCGCCACTTTAATTAATCATGGCTGCCCAAGCATCGGACATGTTTAGCAACAAGCTCGTGGTTTAACGCCGCGTGCAAGTCACGTGCAAGTCACGCGTTACTCGCGCGCTTCTCGCTTAATGAAGCATAACAACACGCCACTAATACGATAGTGTTCAAAACGTTGTTACAATTTAAATTGCATTTTAAATCTTTGGATTACTAGTGTTGGTCTTATTTAAATTGTAAGCTGCTTGATTATCTATTTTGTTAAGCAATTTAACCCTTTGTATTGTATTGTGTTCTGTTATTCTTCAAATGTATGCCTAACTTTTGCTAATGTTTTAGTCTTAAACATATGTTTATGAGAAATCAAAGCTATTATGTTTCATGTAATAATACAAAATTATCTTCAGTCCATTCAAATAGAGTAGGGTTCTTAAAATAAGTATGTGCTAAAACTCTTAGGTTTGATCAAAATTTCACCTAATGTAAAACGTAGGTACTTAGATTACTTTTCGTTTTCGTAAGCCTTTAATTTATATAAATTGTATGTAGGTACACTAATTATTAAATACTTTTGATATGAATACCCCGAAAAACAGGGCCTGACAAAACGCGTAATGTCTCTTAAATCTAATTAACTGAGTATAATGTATAATAAATCTAATAATATGATATAAATGACAGTTTCTCACAACTTGGCAAGTTTAATAAGCCCTCTCGTGAAGGGAAACTAATGTAAGTAGGGGTATTAAGTGGCAAACTTATAAGTAACAACGAATGGTGCTTTGTATAGTTAAATGGAACGCTGTAGGAATGTAGGTACTATCACGCATAAAATATTACTACAAGTTACTTAAGGCAGTAGTGACTTATTACAAGCAGGTTCCTTAACTCTTATATTGGCTTTAGGTGAAACAATAGCTTGTCTTTGTGGTAACTTAGGTATGTATACGAAGGTGATTTTGAAAAAGTCAAATATCGAGTTCGGTTATCAGTTTTGGTTGTTAAAAATTCAGGAAAAAAGCTCTTCTCTCTCGTAACATAATCATGTATTAACAAACCCCACGGAACAGAAGGATGGATTTATCGCCTATCGTATCATGCATCCCTCTCATCGCTTTCGAGGTTACGTTACGTTTCGTTCCGTTAGTAGGGTAGGTGACGACAACCACAATGACAGACGATGAAAGCAACCATCATAATAAATAAGTATAAGTACTGGCTGGCTTTAGTAAATCGATCTGTTAAGACTCAAATATTTCAGTCTTATACCTAAGTAAGTTTGTGTCAAATTGTATTTAGTGAACGAACTTAAATGTTTATGTGAAAACAAAAGCAATTATGTGCTCACTTATCCCAAAATAATAAATACAACCACTAGTGTATAAGGGCGCATATACACTGACTTTACTAAGCAAATACTTACTCAACTCGGAACTTCTCTAATATGTACGAGTTGAGTGAATCGGGGCATGTATATAAGTTGTCTTCACTAATTTATCTTTCGCGAAGGGTCATATTACAATATACCTACTGTAAACAAGCTGGCTGGTATTTTACTCACATTCAAATTAATTATGCCTATCTTATACTGGAACTGTAAAAATGTTGTCACTTATTACAAAATCAACCGATCAGAGAAATCTTGTCTCTACTAGCAATTAAATAATTGATTTCAAGTCATCTGTTTGTCGTTAGAAAATTTATGATACCAACATTTATTTTGTCAGACTGTGGGACCAATTCGGATTTTGAACTAGACATCAATTAGACATCACCAAGATACGACAACGATATGTTTAAGATCTTGCCTGTCAAATTTGACATTTTGTGCGATTCTGGAGATACTCTTGAACGATTTCCACAAGATATTATTACGATTAGGGTTTGCAATCCGGACCCGAAATGTATGAAATTATCCGGATCTAGATCCGGATCCGCGAATATTCCCATACATTTCAGATCCGTCGTGCAAACCCTAATTACGATATTTTAACGTAAAAGTGACATTTGTTGCCCGAATTGAGCTGCAAAAGAGAACTAGTTGAAATCTAAACTACAACGTATCTAGTACATATCGTATCGTTCTCTAGTCTAGAACGGATCTTGTTTTCCGAATACCCCGGTATAATGCACCTCGAATAAGATAACCATCGGATATCCTGTATTATTAACATACATACTTAATTGTAATTACATAATTTGAAACAGAAAAATCGCAAATAACCTTTTTGACAAGTCGAATATTGTCAATTTTTTTTTTGATTTTGTGGAATTTTGTGTGTCAATGAATATATTTTTTTCCAGGTCCTACGATACAGTTCTCTTAAAACCAGGTGAATTTTTAACAATAAGAAAAGCGACTTATCCGATAAAAATTAGCGAGTGACCTTAATCGAATGGCATGAAGCAGCTTTTCTGAATGTATTTGTATAAAGGAATAACTCCGTACGCCAGGTGATTGAGATTACGTCCCGAAATCATTTCTATTTTTATACGTTTTTATACGATTGCGCCTTTTATAGCTTGCCTGTGTCGCATATTTAAATTTTATTCGCCTTAATGTCGCCACACACGCCACTGCTTGCAATATCATACCTATACCACCAAGTTAATTTTACAACTCAAAGTGCAGATATCAATCTTATTACTTTACATTGAGGTTTATTTTCCGTTTTACTGGGTGAAAATAAAATGGTTTTACGTATACAGATGTCGGCGAATAGAAACGATTTGGGAGCATTGTTTTTATTTAGAATGATGCCATTTGGTGAAAGCTTTCTTTACCTGGGGGTTTTGATTCGAACGCCATCTTTGGGCCCCAATTGATACTTTGCATGATTATGGAAACTGAGAATAATGAAATTTGGAGAGCGTATTACAATGTTTACTTTTGCTTGCGACAAAGATGTGGTTTGATGTAAGGTTTTGGCCAGTTATTGAATATAATATGTATTTATTTAATTACATATTTTACTTGAAATTAAACAATCATGAATATACCTACGTTGTCAAGAATATTGTCAAATTAAAAGCCACGTACAACAAAAATGAGATTAGTTAGCCGAAATTAAAACCCAGCCGCCACCATGCCGCCAGCATGGAAGCCTGTGATTCCTCAGCAGAATACCAGTGAGTGTTGTGACAGTGTAGTGGACATAGTGAGTTCGTGCTGTGTATCGCTACAAGTGTTAGGTGACCAAAGCCCAAACACACCACTATGCCCGCCTACAATGACAGCGGAAGACCTCCCCCAACCGGTTTTCTCGGCGCGTGCGACGCGGCGTGCCGCAGTACGCGATACACGGCCGTCGTGAACGCTGCTCGCACTGTTAGTGCTTGAGAAAGGAGACCTAGGCTCTCCGAAACATGTCGCGCGAGTGACTTAAAACAAGTGAGTCTAAACCGTAGAATTATTCAAGACTAGCTGTTGCCCGCGACTTCGTACGCGTGGATTTGTATATTGGTGGTTATATATTCTACATTAGCTTAGAACATTGTGCAGCAAGTGATTGCGGTAGGACGGTTAATCATTTGTTAATTATTAATATTATACAACGCATGAGACTTTGTCTTTCACAACCTACGAAGTTTCAAGCCCCTAACTGAATAAAATTGTCCTCGATATAATCCCTCTAAACCCCCTTAGAAGATTTTCATGTCCTCTATTTAATAAAACCTACTACCTAACTACCTATTTACGAAGTTTGAAGTTCCTAGCTTTAAATAAAATTTGAACCCTATACAAACTTTCAACCCCTTTTTAATCATTTTAGGGGATGATTTTTTAAAAGCTGAAATTATTTTTCTTGTATTCTAATAATATGCCTTTATACAACGATTCAAGTCCCGCACTCAAAAAAATGTTTGGCCTCCAAACAAATTTTCAACCCCTTTTTCACCACCTCGGGGGATGAATTATCAAAATCTCTGAAATTCGTTTTCTTCTCTTTTGATAAAATACATTTTTACGAAGTTTCAAGTTTGTAGCTTTAAATAAAATTTGAACCCTATACAAACTTTCAACCCCCTGTTTTAACCCTGTTAGAGGATGAATTTTACAAAACGCTAAAATAACTTTTCCTGTCTTCTAATAATATCCTCAAATAGAAAGATTCAAGTCACGCGTTCGAAAAAATGTTTGATATCCATACAAACTTCCAACCCCTTTTTCACCACCTTAGGGGATGAATTTTCAAAAACGCTGAAATTGGTTTTCTTGTATCTTAATTTAATACCTTTTTGCAGAGTTTCAAGTTCCTAGCTTAAAATAAAATTTGCACCCTAAGACGAACTTTCATCCTCTTTTATCCCCCTTAGGGGTTGAATTTCCAAAAACGTAGCAATTACTTTTTTTTGTAATCGGCTATTATGCCTTTCTAAGAAGTTTCAAAGCATTTGTAATGGATTAAAACTTTTAACCCTGTTGGGGGGATGAATTTTACAAAACGCTGAAATTATTTTTCCTGTATTTTAATAATATCCCGAAATACAAAGATTCAAGTCCCGCGTTCGAAAAAATGTTTGATATCCATACAAACTTTCAACCCCCTTTTTACCACCTTAGGGGATGATAATTCAAAAACGCTGAAATTAGTTTTCTTGTATTTTAATAACATATATTTTTACGAAGTTTCCAGTTCCTAACTTAAAATAAAATTTGAATCCATACAAACTTTCAACCCCCTTTTAACCCTGTTAGGGGATGAATTTTACAAAACGCTGAAATAACTTTTCCTGTCTTCTAATAATATCCCAAAATACAAAGATTCAAGTCCCGCACTCTCAAAAATATTTGATCTCCGTACAAACTTTCAACCCCGTTTTTACCACCTCGGCGGATGAAGTTTTAAAAACGCTGAACTTAGTTTTCTTGTTTTTTTAATTAATTACCTTTTTACGAAGTTTTAAGGTCCTAGCTTAAAATAAAATTTGCACCCCAGGACAAAGTTTCATCCCCTTTTTTACCCCCTTAGGGGTTGAATTACCTGAAACGTCGCAAGTCCTGTTTTTTGTCATCGGCTATTATGTCTTTCTAAGAAGTTTCAAAGCATTTGTAATGGATTCAAACTATCAACCCCTTTTTAACCCTGTTAGGGGATGAATTTTCAAAAACGCTGAAATTACTTTTCCCGTCTTATAATAATATCCCCATATACAAAGTTTCAAGTCCAACACTCACAAAAATATTTGATCTCCATACAAACTTTCAACCCCTTTTTCACCACCTTGGGGGATGAATTTTCAAAAACGCTGAAATTACTTTTACCGTCTTATAATTATATCCCCATATACAAAGTTTCAAGTCCAACACTCTCAAAAATATTTGATCTCCATACAAACTTTCAACCCCTTTTTCACCACCTTGGGGGATGAATTTTCGAAAACGCAGAAATTAGTTTTCTTTTTTTTTAATTTAGTACCTTTTTACGAAGTTTCAAGGTCCTAGCTTAAAATAAAATTTGCACCCCAGGACAAAGTTTCATCCCCTTTTTTACCCCCTTAGGGGTTGAATTACCTAAAACGTCGCAATTCCTTTTTTTTGTCAACGGCTATTATGTCTTTCTAAGAAGTTTCAAAGCATTTGTAATGGGTTCAAACTTTCAACCCCTTTTTAACCCTGTTAGGGGATGAATTTTCAAAAACGCTGAAATTACTTTTCCCGTCTTATAATAATATCTCCATATACAAAGTTTCAAGCCCGTTTTTAGCACCTCGGCGGATGAAGTTTTAAAAACGCTGAAATTAGTTTTCTTGTTTTTTTAATTAATTACCTTTTTACGAAGTTTTAAGGTCCTAGCTTAAAATAAAATTTGCACCCCAGGACAAAGTTTCATCCCCTTTTTTACCCCCTTAGGGGTTGAATTACCTGAAACGTCGCAAGTCCTGTTTTTTGTCATCGGCTATTATGTCTTTCTAAGAAGTTTCAAAGCATTTGTAATGGATTCAAACTATCAACCCCTTTTTAACCCTGTTAGGGGATGAATTTTCAAAAACGCTGAAATTACTTTTCCCGTCTTATAATAATATCCCCATATACAAAGTTTCAAGTCCAACACTCACAAAAATATTTGATCTCCATACAAACTTTCAACCCCTTTTTCACCACCTTGAAGGATGAATTTTCAAAAACGCTGAAATTACTTTTCCCGTCTTATAATTATATCCCCATATACAAAGTTTCAAGTCCAATACTCTCAAAAATATTTGATCTCCATACAAACTTTCAACCCCTTTTTCACCACCTTAGGGGATGAATTTTCGAAAACGCAGAAATTAGTTTTCTTGTTTTTTAATTTAGTACCTTTTTACGAAGTTTCAAGGTCCTAGCTTAAAATAAAATTTGCACCCCAGGACAAAGTTTCATCCCCTTTTAAACCCCCTTAGGGGTTGAATTACCTAAAACGTCGCAATTCCTTTTTTTTGTCATCGGCTATTATGTCTTTCTAAGAAGTTTCAAAGCATTTGTAATGGGATCAAACTTTCAACCCCTTTTTAACCCTGTTAGGGGATGAATTTTCAAAAACGCTGAAATTACTTTTCCCGTCTTATAATAATATCTCCATATACAAAGTTTCAAGTCCAACACTCCCAAAAATATTTGATATCCATACAAACTTTCAACCCCTTTTTCACCACCTTGGGGGATGAATTTTCGAAAACGTAGAAATTAGTTTTCTTGTTTTTTAATATAGTACATTTTTACAAAGTTTCAAATTCCTAGCTTAAAATAAAACTTGCACCCCATACAACCTTTCATCCCCTTTTTAACCCCCTTAGGGGTTGAATTTTTCAAAATCGCTTCTTATCTCTTGTACACTTTATAAATTCAACCTAGTGTGCAAATTTCAACTTTCTAGCTTTTGTAGTTTCGGCTCTGCGTTGATGAATCAGTCAGTCAGTCAGTCAGTCAGGACACTTGCATTTATATATATAGATTAGTTAGCATTTGCAGGTACGGATTTTTACAGCTAATTCGCATGTTGGTAGCATTCGCAGGTAAGTAATTCGCACGTAAACCAGATAAATGTAGGTAATTATGTAACTACTTGCAGTAGTTATTTAATAATTTAACTTTTAAACATACTACAATTCCTTTTCTTAACAATGTTTCTTTTCTTTTGTTTACAAGTGACATACATATATCAATAACAAATCGATATTAAAATGTAAAATTACTACGGAATATTTTCGCTGAATATGAGATGCGAGCTACGGCGTAGCATTCGTAGCACATTTGCGAGTGAAAAGAAAAATAATGAAGAGTGGCATTCGAATTTTGGAAATTCAACTGTGGGTTGACATTAGAGAGAGAGAGAGAGAGAATTTTGAAAATTTATTAGCTTGATATTATTCTGTTTATCACGCTTGCATTTTTGTATATCGATGAGAGCGGGATGTACAGAGAGTAAGATCTAATCAAAATTAGAAATTTAAATTTAGAATGCACTAGGAAAAAGCTCTAAAAACACTACACAAATGCACCACAGTAAAACATAAAATAAAAACATCATAAAAGAGAACCTGCCCGTAAAACTGTTTCCAGCTTTTGTAGAGTGCCTTGAGCAGTTAAGCACATCAACAAACAACGGCGCGAATATAAACTTCCGTCATAAATTAAATCACAGCAAATCAATGGCGTACGTAACCCAATAAAGGTGCCACTGCACTGGCGTGAATTTTTTCCTCTAATTAAGGGGGCACCGCGTGCGCATGGCGTCGCGTAAATCATCCGCCTTATTAAAAGAATTCCACGAATCGAACCTCCTTAAGAAGCCTTTAACAACTCTCAAAGAAAAAATAACCTTAACTGAACCGATACACGGTCCGGTTCAGGTTGTGTATGCAATTGAAAAGTCATTGATAAGTAGGTGCAGAAAAGTAATGCTTTTTAATATCGCCGAGTGTGAATGATTTTGGTGTATTAAAATAAATAACTTTGGATTTATTGCTGTAAGTGAACCTATTTCGTTATTTTCATAATAAATATTTAACGATTACAAGGAGCTGCATTTTTTTTGTACACGTGTTTTTTCATATAGGTACATATATCTTATTGCTTTATGATATGAGGTGAGATTTCCATTTATTTTTATAAACACTAAAATATATGATTACTTACCTCTTAAATTAATTGTAGATATTATAATGCTACAACATTAAAAAAAAATTGCATGTATAGTAAAACCAACGAATATTTACAAACAAATTCTTAATTATAGTATTTATCTAATTAGTGATACTGCTTAAAAATATGAAAATGGTTGCAATTACATATTGCAATCAGCAAGGTTTAGATTAATTTCTGTTCTATGGGAATCAATAGTGATCATTGTTATAATAACAACATATGACGGCAATAGGTCTTATAGAACGCCAGTGTGTACTACAGTGGGGAGGGTGGAGGGACATTATTAGCCGGAGCTGATCCGGATCGAATCACACCCGCGATTGGAACACAGCTACAGCGCGTTCGATGATTGCCAGACCGATAATTTAAGAACTATCTTAGATAAATGTAATAAATATCAAATAAAAAATCGTGATATATAAATATTTATGACGGCAATAGGCCCTATAGAACGCCAGCACTGTGTACTACAGTGGGGAAGTACAGGTGGAGGGCTGGAGGGAAATTACATTAGGTATCCAAAACTGATCCAGATCGAAGATTCCACCCGCGATTAGAACACTGCTACAGCGCGTTCGATTGTTTTATGACCGATAAATTAAGAATTTTCTTAGAATTAGATAAGTAAGAAAGGTGAATGGAGAATATTGTGATTGGTTTTAGACTGATAAAATTACAGATGATGAATCTATAGATTTCACACCGCGAGTATCAGCTATGTCCTCTGTAGTCACGTCATGTGACTCATGTGGTATTACCAAAATCAATTTGGTAAGTAATTAATGTTTGTTATTTATTATATTTATAAACGTGTTAGTTAGTTTATGTAGGTATTAAATTTTTTTCAACTTTTAATACATTAGTACCTGAGTATGACTTATTAATTTAATTTACTTGTTCATGTAAAAAAGTCTTATATAACTTATTAAAAAAAGTTTTTACATTTATACTTTGTTGTATATTACTCATTTTGTATCCATGTAACCTAGATGGAAGCCGATAAAAAAATAACCTGATTTAACAAAAAATTATGATCCTCGATATTTATGAAAAAAAAAGTTACTAACAGTTTCGGTCCAGACTAAAAATATCATTTGGCAAAGTCGTAATAAATCCCTGTCAATTACTAACTAAACGAATCAGCCTGTAGCCGATCGGCCCCCAATTCATTCGAGCATATTTTCATAAATGCAAACATTCAGAAAGAATTTCCTTCGAAAGCTCATAAATATTTCCCACTTTTACTACTCCCACCCACGCCCTTCATTACAAAAGCCAACTTTATAATAAAGAACGTAGAGCTTTGAATGTATTGATTAGAAACAGTCATAACCGCGTTTTTAAACGAGAACAGGGAGTTGGAATTAAAGGTTAATCTGAATCTCCAATAAATATTGGAACGCATTCGGTTTGAAATTGGAATCGAAGAATTGGAACTTATTCCGGACCCATTTGTAGATGAGCTGTTTTTGCAGCGTGAGTTATGACGACGCGAGGCGAAATGGTTGGGATGAAAAAACGGTCAAGAGTCATGAGAGTAGGTACTTGCGCAATTACGTGATTGGAAAGCGACTTTAAAAAATCTGAGGATTGGTGAGGTAACATTTGTAGAAAATAAGTAACTTTTTCAGCACTAATACATTAGGCACATTTTACACAGAACTAGGTCTACGTAAAAAAGAAGGAAATCGAGCTTTATTTATTAAATATAATCAGATTTACAGTTTATTTTAGGTAAAAACTAATATTGTATGCATTCCTGCCTACAATATTATCCAAAATCCAAACAAAAATGAATTCACTTTAAAGTTTACATTGAAGTATTAATATTAACAAGAACATTATTTTAATAAATTAATTTAATTCTCGCGGAACCCATTTCAATATCCTTAATAAATAAAAAACCGGCCAAGTGCGAGTCGGACTCGCACACGGAGGGTTCCGCACCATCAACAAAAAATAGAGCAAAAAAATCGTGTTTGTTGTATGGGAGCCCCCCTTAAATATTAATTTTATTTTATTTTTAGTATTTGTTGTTATAGCGGCAACAGAGATACATCATTTGTGAAAAATTCAACTGTCTAGCTATCGCGGTTCATGAGAACCAGCCTGGTTGCAGACGGACGGACGGACGGATGGACGGACGGACGGACAGCGAAGTCTTAGTAATAGGGTCCCGTTTTTTACCCTTTGGGTACGGAACTCTAAAAAATGCACAAAAGTAGAAGTTAAGGGATCCGTTAATAAGATTTTTTGTTAATTATTCTGATTACTAAAGGGGTGAAGGACTTATTCGATTAAGATGATTTCTTGCTCTCTTTGAGACTCTTCACTAATTATACATTTTTAAATTAGTAAAAAATATACAAAATTGAATTTCTGTTTGGTACTTCGATAATAAATGGATGTTCTATGTATAATAAATAACTTAGTATTTTTTCTATCATTTCGGAATTAATTAGTAATCTCATTCTGTAGGTATACCTAGCTGTCCCTAGTTTACGTAAGTAAATCTTACAAGTATATCTTAAACTCGAATTGGCCTGTAAGTGTAAGTTAATTAGATAATGTGTTTCTATAACCGAAATATATTTGACTGAAAACTGTAGAAATTGATTGGCGAAATTTAACGAAATTGGACAAAGGCTTGGCAAAACAACCAAATTAGAAGACATTGCACTCCAGCTATTATCTCTTCTGGCCTCGCCAGCCAATCGGTAACTGACCGCAAATAAATCTGAGTCCGCGTAACCCGTAAATCTGGTCCATTAACTGGCACTTAGCACTTGGCCGAGGGGACCTAATTCAATTTGTTCGACCGCTGTCTTGACGACGGGCAATTTGGCTTTGATTGTTTCTTGGAGGTTGGCTGGTCTAGTTGTTTGAAAATTAGACCAACAATTACTGATTGTCTTTACGTTTTATTTGTATTTCGATTTAAGAAAGATCCCTATGGAAGGTGTCTTTAAGATAGATTTACCGGATAAGGGAATAAACCTATATTAACTGGTAAAATGTATTAATACTAAAGTTAATTTCATCCAAGCGCGCCACGATCGAGCTCAACATATACAGGGTGCCCGGTAATTAATGGATAACCTTCTAACCACCGACAGGGCATCTTAGGCTGGTCCAGAAAATGCACTTATAGGTCTAGTAAAAGTTTCGTGGTTTTCGAGATAATCGAACTTTTCTGTCTTTTTTTAATAGCTAGCACCATACTTCAAATTTAGAAAACCTCAAAAGTTTTACTAGACCTATAAGTGCATTTTCTGGACCAGCCTAAGGTGCCCTGTGGGTGGTTAGAAGGTTATCCATTAATTACTGGGCACCCTGTATATGTGCCGTCGTGTATATTCAATTTATTAAAAAACGGCGTTGATGTCCACAGGGACAACGCCGTCCTGGAAACGTCGGAGGTGAATCTTAAAACTTAGATACGCGATTAAGTCATGTTGTATAATTTAATAATGTGTAAAAATCGTGGAAGTTTAAACCAGTGTTATATTAAATTTATTTCTAAATTAAAGTTTAGCTGTTTAGGATGTACAATTAGATTTGGCGGGTGGTGCTGCCATCGAGATAGTGACGAAACTTTTAAACAGCTAAAGGTTTAGATGAAATGTTTGATACGGTTATGTACGATTAGTAAGCTCCCAGAGAAAATTACATTACCTACTTGAAAACATATTCGCGTAAAAGACAGCGCTGTGACCCTACCGAGTCATCCGTTTTTCCTTTAACTCTTCTGAATCATTAATTTGAGGCAGCAGCTGCAATTTTCCATTTACACATTATGCCATAGATCTTATTTAGGCCGCGGTTTCGGTGCAAAGCGGGTGGTTGGGGAAGCCGAAACGATCGCAGCGCTTGATGTGGCCAATAATGACAAGATTGGTAACCGTGTTTCTGTCAATTCCCATACTTCTCAGTTATTTTAGCTCTATAATCATACTTACGATAAAAATGGGTCACGATAGCTATTGTGTGGTAAACTGCAATAATACTGGACGAAACAGTAATAGTAAATTTTATATATTTTCAACGCCGAGCTAGATATTAGCCTTTTATACCATATAGTACTATTCCAGGCTTAACAACGTAATGGCTAAACATTTTATCTAGTCTATGTCACAGAGTTTTTCTTGTATGTTAATAAAATAGTATGGCTAATACAGTGTACCAACATTAAGTGATTGTAATATTAGTTATTGAAAGCCCATCAAAAGCACACTTTTGGCATGTAGGGTTATCTGTCGTCTGTCACAAGTCACACAAGTGTCACAACAGACATTGTGCCTATTAAGCGGGAGAACATAAATTTTTAACATAAAATGTGTTGATTAAAACCTGTGAAAAAGGTCAAAGTTTTTATAATTGCAAGCATCGTACGTATCCCCAGGAAGAGGATCACTAAGTGAGTCATCAAAACATAGTGAAACATGCGTTTTTTCATTGAAACAACAACAAAGGAAATTGACCGCATAATATAAAATACACAGATAATTTTTACTGTTTTCACTAAAGCAAAAACCAGGTGTATTTAACATTAAATACGAATAGATTCTGCACATTGTTAAGTACATTATAGTAAATATTTTTAAGGAATAATCTTTATTTTGTTGCGCTCGCTATTTGACAGCGCCGACCACGTTGCGAACGCTAGGCGGCGCTGCCATCGTACACGGTGCCAATATGGTACTTACTTAAAAGAACGGGAAACAATTTCAAACTGCCAATTAAGAGGTGTTAAACTCAAAAGGTACGAAACTCCTTCGAGCTCAAATATTTGCATGTGTGCTAAGTGTACACAATCCTACAATAACACACAAAATGAATTAAGATGAAGAAAATGCACTTATAGGTCTAGTAAAAGTTTCGTGGTTTTCGAGATAATCGAACTTTTCTGTCTTTTTTTAATAGCTAGCACCATACTTCAAATTTAGAAAACCTCAAAAGTTTTACTAGACCTATAAGTGCATTTTCTGGACCAGCCTAAGGTGCCCTGTGGGTGGTTAGAAGGTTATCCATTAATTACTGGGCACCCTGTATATGTGCCGTCGTGTATATTCAATTTATTAAAAAACGGCGTTGATGTCCACAGGGACAACGCCGTCCTGGAAACGTCGGAGGTGAATCTTAAAACTTAGATACGCGATTAAGTCATGTTGTATAATTTAATAATGTGTAAAAATCGTGGAAGTTTAAACCAGTGTTATATTAAATTTATTTCTAAATTAAAGTTTAGCTGTTTAGGATGTACAATTAGATTTGGCGGGTGGTGCTGCCATCGAGATAGTGACGAAACTTTTAAACAGCTAAAGGTTTAGATGAAATGTTTGATACGGTTATGTACGATTAGTAAGCTCCCAGAGAAAATTACATTACCTACTTGAAAACATATTCGCGTAAAAGACAGCGCTGTGACCCTACCGAGTCATCCGTTTTTCCTTTAACTCTTCTGAATCATTAATTTGAGGCAGCAGCTGCAATTTTCCATTTACACATTATGCCATAGATCTTATTTAGGCCGCGGTTTCCTTCCGGCTCGGGCTGAAATGTGGTGCACTTACGTCGCATACATGGCGACGTATGTGCCCTCTAACTAGCCGAGACAACAGACGAGGCCACATGGGGAGTTAAGAATGGTTAGAACCTTACTATTCTAGTAATTTTCTATTCATGGGTGTATTCGCTCCGTGCAAAGCGGGTGGTTGGGGAAGCCGAAACGATCGCAGCGCTTGATGTGGCCAATAATGACAAGATTGGTAACCGTGTTTCTGTCAATTCCCATACTTCTCAGTTATTTTAGCTCTATAATCATACTTACGATAAAAATGGGTCACGATAGCTATTGTGTGGTAAACTGCAATAATACTGGACGAAACAGTAATAGTAAATTTTATATATTTTCAACGCCGAGCTAGATATTAGCCTTTTATACCATATAGTACTATTCCAGGCTTAACAACGTAATGGCTAAACATTTTATCTAGTCTATGTCACAGAGTTTTTCTTGTATGTTAATAAAATAGTATGGCTAATACAGTGTACCAACATTAAGTGATTGTAATATTAGTTATTGAAAGCCCATCAAAAGCACACTTTTGGCATGTAGGGTTATCTGTCGTCTGTCACAAGTCACACAAGTGTCACAACAGACATTGTGCCTATTAAGCGGGAGAACATAAATTTTTAACATAAAATGTGTTGATTAAAACCTGTGAAAAAGGTCAAAGTTTTTATAATTGCAAGCATCGTACGTATCCCCAGGAAGAGGATCACTAAGTGAGTCATCAAAACATAGTGAAACATGCGTTTTTTCATTGAAACAACAACAAAGGAAATTGACCGCATAATATAAAATACACAGATAATTTTTACTGTTTTCACTAAAGCAAAAACCAGGTGTATTTAACATTAAATACGAATAGATTCTGCACATTGTTAAGTACATTATAGTAAATATTTTTAAGGAATAATCTTTATTTTGTTGCGCTCGCTATTTGACAGCGCCGACCACGTTGCGAACGCTAGGCGGCGCTGCCATCGTACACGGTGCCAATATGGTACTTACTTAAAAGAACGGGAAACAATTTCAAACTGCCAATTAAGAGGTGTTAAACTCAAAAGGTACGAAACTCCTTCGAGCTCAAATATTTGCATGTGTGCTAAGTGTACACAATCCTACAATAACACACAAAATGAATTAAAAACTAATATCCTCTACTTATTGCATCTATGCCCATATTCCATGCACGTTTTCTTTGAAGACCAACCTTAGTCTCGATTGTGTTATCTATGTGATAGCAATGTTGTACTTATAAGTATAACAATGAAAAATGTTAAATTTGTTTTAGTTTTGTAGTTATAAGCCAATATTCACTCACTACCTACTGGATAAGAATGTTTATATGTAAACTGCTACACCCTAGTCTAGTAGATTAGGCTTTTAATACCGTTGTAAAATTTACCATTGTTGCGTTCAATAAATAATTATGATTATGATTAAGAAAATAAGTCTTAAAACTGATCGTGACAGGCTGACAACAGTACACAAAAAACTTAAATGGCGTTAGTGTTTAGCTTTATAGTAAGTTTTCTATAACATTAATTGTATCAAATTAGTTTGTCAATATGTTTCGTCCGCCTCTAACCATCCTTGGTACGCTCGGTGTCAGCGTCGAAGCCGCTAATTGCAGATTTACCGCCCGCGCCGGCGCCGCGGCCGCGACGTATGTGCCGCCGTTCCGCCCCATAAGTGCTAAGTGCTCCTTTTATTGGCTTCACTAGCTAAATTGATGGAAACCGAGCTCTTAGTTTTTAAGCCAACTTTTGGACCATATTTGGAATCGCGCTTTAGACTTCATGTTCAAATTAAAATTTATATTTCTCTGAGCAGAAATTGTCATTGCCACTGGAATTCTACATTTATTTCACATGCACTTTAGTAGTTTGTACAAAAGTTACGAGTAGGTACGTACATTTTGGAAATCCTTTATTTTATTTTGTTGTTTGGAATGGTTTTGCGAAAAACATGTAATGTCTTAGAATCCAATAGAAATTCTAAGATGAGATAAGATCATTTATTTCATGAAAGAAAATTTCATAATAATATTGCTTTGATGTCGCAACGCCGCATGATTGAAGACTATATCTCACTATTGCTTCTCTACAAAAGTTTGTATATAAGTTTGTATATATTATACATCCGAAGCCTTTCCAGGACAATATACATATAACGGTCCTTATCAGTGGCAACAGCAAACTGCACTTCTCAGAGCAACCGTCAATGTTTTTCTGTTTGTTAGTAATCAATCTAAACCTTTATTTGTAGAGCAATTTATGTTTTTAATGATACATGGCGTCAATCGTTGTGTATGTATTATGTTCCCACAGGTCGTTCATCACTTCAACCTCTTTCTTTCTAAACTTGTATTCGATGGACAAACAGAAAACTGACTATTAAATCACCATTTGTATTTAGTATCCGTGCTATTTTAGAATATAAAAAAGCACTTGTTTCACATAACCTTATTGAAGTTTAACAAACTGGCATCCGTAATAGCAAAGACATATACATATAACTCCGTATATGATTAATAAAGTCTAAGGAAAAAACGTGCCTCCGAAATCAAGAAAAAGTAATTCTCGGATAGACGGCGTCATCACCTTTGGCCTATGCTCGGCTAGATGGCGTTGATGACACCGTTTGATATTTAATTATTTTAACACATATCAGTGAAAGAACATAATAACTGATAATAAAAAATCATTTATCCATATATATGTACACTCTTTGATATTTTTATACTTTTTCATTTTTAATTTTAATAGATGGCAGTAAATTTACTGTGACCACAAAAATGACAGTAACCCTCTACATTAACTATCTATTCTCTTTGGTAATACATAGTTACCTCCGATTAGCTACTGACCTGTTACGCTATACTTATAGAATTACAAGACTGCAGGAGTATTCGATGTATCGGCGTTCACCGGCAGTAGTAAAGGACAATAAACACGGCGCAGGTGTGCGGCTATTGGAAAACTTGCGGATTAACGGACGCTGCTTACTGTTGACTAGAGAAGGGCCTGTTTTCGATTTAATAGTTAATGGTTTTGTCGATGTTTGGTTTTTCTACATAGTCTGCAATGGCAAATATTTTAACGATATGTTTCAGGCTGTTGTTAAAGTAAACAATGAAGATCAAATTAGTTACTGCATTAACGGTTGTCGCCATTTATGATTTTATCAGTCTTTATAGTTCACACAAAAAACATTTAATATGGCACTATGGTTAGCTTTTCTGCTACTTAAATTTGATTATATTAAAGAATACGAGAAACAATGTGCCATCCCACAACGCTGTTTACAAATAGGTACCTTCAATCCTTTCTTTGACTTTGAGTAATTTATTTGACAAAATATTGGTACAATAACATCCTACGGTTCATTCTATCGATACTCTCCCACCTCTAGGCACTTGGTGCACCTAACATTCATTTTGTGTTGTATCGAGTGACGCTACATTATCGACCACTCGAATTAAAAGCGATAAATTGTAGCCGCAGCGAATTGAAAAAGTTCACCAAACGGCAACATTCACGTAATGCACATTGTTTATTGTTTAATTTTAACTTAAGTGACTTTACATTTCATTAAAAAAGTTCGAGTGTCAATGTTAACAACAGTTATTTTACTTCATGTCGATGCTTTACAATGATTCGTTTGAAACTGTTGTTTATTTTTTATTTATTTTTTTAATTACATGATTTACATACATACCTGAAAATTCTCATTTATCTCAAAGCACCATATATTAATATCTAAGCAAACAATACACATCAACACGATTTGATTAGGTATTAAGTAAGGGCAGAGAGTAGGTAGGTACCATTAATTATTTAACTAAGCCATTCTACCTGGTAGAATGCCACGTTCCTCGTCATTTTGTAGGCAGAGCTATTTTTTTAGCTTGGTGCGTATGAAAACTGTTACAGTAGGTACTGCTATTTAAAACTACGAACGAAAAGTACGATGAAAATAAAAATACTTTTAATTCATATTTTCAGTTAATATTCAGTCTTTTCAGTATTTTTGACTTTTGGTATAAAAATATTTACAGAGGGTATCATAATATTTCACCTCAGCTTAAGTCTATTCGTTGTTTTAAATCAAGTGACAAGAGAGATTCAAAGCATTGTGCATTTTTTGCTTGTAAATAGTTCTAAATTGCAGTTGAATTCATTGACCTTGTCTTGCCACTGTGTGATAGATTGTAGATACATGGATTGCGATTATTAATTTTGTTTTGATAGTGACTTAGCCTACTAAATATTAACATTTTGCGCAGTAATCATCATAAAACTTAATTACTCTATTTATTTACTGAGTTAACTATCCGTTCTTCCTGTTAATTGTGTAAACTCCACTCTTAATGCAATTAAGGGTTATTTACACGCGCAATCCCAGTTAACCTGAGTTTAGTAGTTGCAACGGACAAACGGACAGACCGCTGACGCAGTTTGTTGCTAATTACCCTTTACGTCTTAGCGCGGTGCTAGCATGCTCGAGCCCGAACTAAATAAATGGAAGCAGTATGGACTAAACTTCTGATCTTACGGGGACATTCATGGCTATCCATATCACGTCAAATTATACTGAACTGGTTTACTTTAGATATGTATATGATTGAAATGACGCAGCAACACGTCGTATCAAATAATTTTGAGAAACTACAAGAAAATAGTGTGCGTAGTACTTAATAAAAAAATCAAACAGTGGATACTTCTTAGTCTTTGACCCTGTTTGTGTACTCTGTAGACAATGTGGGCTAACAACAGCTTGTTGCTAAAAGAAAAATCCCGTAGAACTGGTGGATACTCTGGCAGAAAGTTCCTTAATAGGAAAGGAGTTCCTTTTCATCTCTGGATATTGACATTATGGAAAAAACTTTCATAAAATTAGACGCTTGATAACTATGTACGTAGCTATGCCCCTTCGTTTGATTTTTTGGTTACTATAAAATCATCAGGAGCGAAAAACAAAGTCAATACAAATTTTATATGAACTTGAATATTTTCTCAATATTTTCTGCGGATTTCATCAGAATTTTCGAAAAACGTCCCCACTTTTTGGAAACATTCTGTAACTTGCACAGTATCTGTAGTTGAGTGCGTGCTCGCCCTGCTGGTGATTTTCATAGCGTAATGGCGCGTCGTTAGCGCCATGTTAATGAAGGGACTCTACAGCTAACACCTCTATTACAACGAGCGGTGACTAGTTAACATAGTGCTCTTTGACTAGTTATCTGCTTTAAAATAGAGTACCTCGAAAATATTTCAGGAATAACTACATAGAATGTTTGTACCTACTATGTGTATGAAATACTTTCAGTCAAAAATGTTATTGTTTTGCCGTCTTTTCAGTCACTGTTGTCGCTGTCAATCTTGACCACATTATTTTCTCTTACATAAGGTAAACGTACTAGTGCTCGACATGTTAATGCCCAATAGATAACACCCTGCTGTCACCTCTATTGACAACGACTTAAGTTTCAAGATGACATGTACTGGGACCGCTTCGAGCACCAGTACGTTTACCTTATTAGCTAATACATTTTGTGATTTTAAGTTATAAATATTTGAAATCTCAAAAAGAGTTAGAAGGGGAAGGTACTATTTTTATAAACTAAAACATGAACAAACCGTGGCATTTAAGCTTTACATCTAATAAACGCCATCACAGAGGCACTGAAATGGGCCGCGATGATTCCATTAGGCAATGACACGCTCCCTTACCTGCGGCCCGCGGCCTGCGGTCTGCGCAATGTTCACTCGCTGTGAACGAATGAATTTAAAAGGTTTGGTTTATTTAATGTTTTCCAGAGATAGTTGATGAAAGTTGGGTAATAAAAAGGATTCAGATATTATTTTAATACATTTTCCCAAATTTATATTTATATTATAGGTGCCTGTCCGTGTGTAAACTTTAAAATATAGAACCACTATTCGTCCATTATATTATTAAATTTACGGACATCATTTTAAGATCAAAATAAGCTAATATTGTAGATACCTATCAGCTCAAAAAGAATAATAAGCAAAAGCGATAATAATTGGCGATAATAACTGTAATAACACTAATAACAGTATACCTGCAGTTGATGTCAAAATTATTTGTAACATTTCAACTCCATTCACATTATCAGAAATTACAATAAATATAATGTGTTTATTAATTTTATTCTACAAAAAATGTAGGGAAATAATCTAATTTTAGGAATTTGTCGACTTTATCCAAAAATCAGTTTTGTAATGCGAAATCATATTTTTAAAATATAAAGTCGTATTCACATCGCGTCATAGGGTAGGACCCCACGTCATTAGAGCGGAGGGTTTAACTCGGTTTGCCTACGCGCACGATTGATTTATACGCGTTTATGGAGATTAAAAACTAACTCAATTGGACTTTTAATCGCAAATGCAATAAACGACTTTATTTAGTTTAATGGCCGGATTAATTGTTATGCCCGTTTTAGTGTGTAAATAATGTTTATATGGTATGATTAAAGTAGAGTTAGACCAAGATAAGTTTGCAGCGATTTTGATAGCACACGCAGTCCAAGTGTTATTTTAAACTTATTTGAAGATAGGTATAAATAACACTTGCACTGCATACGATATCAAAATCGTTGCAGACTTTTCTTGGTCTAACTCTTCCTATTAATAGATTAAAAGTTAACTTTCTGCACTGAAGCCTTCTTTCAGTAGGTACCTATCATAAATCTATAATTATAAATACTTAAAAACAACTTAGATCACCAGTAGGGCACCGATACATACCTACCTACCTACTTACAATACAATAAGCAAACGTGCGACAATGTTTTTCTTAATTGTGTTTTTAGTAAGTAGGTAGGTGCATTTGTGCGGATAATAAGGAGTATAAAATCTTATAAACGATTATTTGTTTGATATTAGGTACTTATATCAATACCTATACAAATAATTAATTCCTAAAAGTTTCAATCTAGCTAGACGACGTATTACCTAAATCGGATGTTTATCGTAAAATATTTTCTTGTAAGAATTGAAACCCGTTTGTTTCCAATACCCTTTAATTAGTTATTGAAATTGTACTTTATTTATTCTGGAACTAATAGCGCTGTTTGTAGCAATAACGAAAAGATAGCCACTTAAACGTGACACATTGCTCTTAAATAACCTATAAGCGTAAATTTTGAAAAGTTTGTTCAGGCGCGGGCACGTCCGAGTACTATCGTGTCTGAAAATCGTCTAGGCAAAAACACGTGGGGTGACCGTCGGGTGGGGGCGGGACCACCGTTCTCTCAGCCAATCAAGGAAGGTGCTGATTATCTCTCTCACTCACCCGTGGGGTGATTCTATCTGAATGCGCGGTCACACTACTCGATTCTTCATATCGGTTGATTTTTTTATCGCTGTTTAAAGTTTTGCAGCGAATATGGTGGAGCCGCAATTCGTATAGAATGTTGCCAATTTTATTATTTAAGGATTCTTGTTGTGTACTAGTTGCAATCGATGCACTGGAGAATTTATTAAAATTGTTTTCTTTGTACTAATAACCAGTAATGAAGTTTTTTAGCTATAAAAGGTACCCAAGTAGTAACGACTAATTAAAACACAAAAATAGATGATAAAAAAACTATATATTATGTACTAGTAATAGTAACCTGTTATCATTAAATGCACCGAAATTTAAAGTCCTGCATAAAATTATAAGTCATTTCGTTGTGATACTTCTCTAGTCTCTAAATTACCTAGAGAAACCAGCTTAAAATAATCTTGGTATGCTAAGATCAATTCATATTATATCGTAATACGAAAATACAAGTTACCAAACTCTAAAGCACCCCTAACTAATCTCTAAACACATTATCGTCCTAAAAGCTGGCTATCAAATCTCTACCGGTTATAACCAGATTTACGACTAAAATTACAACAATATCCTATATCTTTCTTCTTTATTTCTTGTACAATAGAGTCCAAATTAATCCACAAAGCGAAAAGTTATGAAAATATCTTGCAGTTACAAGGGTCTTTATTATCAAGTGTAAAAGGTCTAAAACTGTTTAAATAAACGTATTTAGACTGTGGTTGTTTAATTTGGGTCATATAATAGACCGTTTATAATGGCCGACAAAGCAAAGGTGTTGGTCTAATTGACGTAGGGATGAATGGAAGAGCGAGGGGGTACGGTCGAGGTGCCAGTTGTAGCGGGACAGTAAGCGAATTGGCAAGCGGATACAAGCAAACTTAATTTGCCGCTAGTAGTGGTAATGGTTAGTAGTTATTCTTGTTTATTACAAAAATCTGCTTATTTACTAGCCTATGTTTGTAGAGTTATGACGTAGCCGATATCATAATTTCCGGTAAGGTATGTTATGTGCGATAAAGCTTCGTAGATCCTAACGACAATAAGCCGGGATTGACGCTCAGTGTAAGGGGGATATTCACGAGTTTCGGTCACTTGATTATAACTTCTGCTAGGGTTTGAAAATCAATGTAAAATGTATTCTATCGTTTAAAAAGGTCAATTACATTACCTTATTAGAAGAAAATAAATAAATTTGTTGTTGTTTTCTGATGAGTGACTTCACTCAGTTATTGAGTGACCGAGTAGTTACTCGGTCACTCAATTCTCAATTAATTTATAAAATGACTCATTAAAAGGTAGATAGATACTGACTACTTACCTATTCGAGCCATCTAGATTTACAAGCTATTTCTAAATAAAATAATATTTTCGGAATGACCCGCAAGCCCTAGCATGTGACTTTTTAGAGCGAATGAATAAAACGAAAAACCAAAATAGGGTTTGCACGACGGATTTGAAATGTTTGGGAAGATCCGCAGATCCGATAATCGAATCCGATCGAATAATTTTATACATTTCGGATCCGGATTGCAAACCCTAAACAAAAAGTTTATCAAAATATATTTTTACCGAAACATAAAACATTTAATCAGCATAGGTAGTCGCTTCCCGCGCGCACTGGCACCTCACCCCGCGCATCCGGGCGTCGCGCCGGGGCGGCACATCCGGCCACACAAAAGCGCAACAATTCGATTGTAAACATAATTAATTGGCAGCACTACACTTTTGACGCTTGACGCTCTCACAGCCACTTTGGTGACATTTTGGCAGTTATTTAATTGCTGATTTTTATCTTAGCGTTAGCGGATTTTGGCTCTTAAGGGCTACCTAGCTTCACAAAAGTAGGTATTCACGTTAGAAATATTTACCTACTAAAGATTATTTTTTGTATTTTTATACTGAATAGGTGTATGTAATTTGATATTTAAGAAATGGGCGCAATGTAGGTAGGTAATTTAACTATATTTTTGGTAAGAATACCGAGACAAAATTGTACTGAATACCGAAACGTATTAAAATAGACAAAAAAAATAACCCAACCCATATAATATAATATCCATTGAATGTAAACTTTAAAAGACATTATCTCACAATTTAACCCAATCAATTAAACTATTACCCCAACTAAAAAATACTTTATTGTCAAAAATCAGGATGTAGCTTTTGTGAACCTAATAAATAGCTTTATTGTTATTTATTTATGATGGCTGGAGCTTTTTAATTTGCCTAAAGCTTTTGGGATCGGAGGGGTGTAAACCGGGGTAATGTTGTGGCGGTTTATACATATAATAATAAGCTTTAAAGGTTTTTTGTTATTTTTTTGACTGTGAGCCGGATGTAGCTAGATTTTTTAAAATAGAAATTAGGTAAAAATCATATTTATAAGCTACCATTTTCACTTATATGATAAACATTTTTAAAAATATACGTCGAGTTGAGTTTTATGCATAGGTAATCTTTATAGGTATAGATGTTTATTAAATTGGATGTACCTAGCAAAATCTGTTGTCTCGTACGTTACACTAGATTCATCTGTCTTTGTATTTTTATTGGTATTAAAATACCTAATAAAATTATAGTCAAAAATTTTTTTGGGAAGGCTAATGTCACTAACAATTAAAAAAAATATGTATATTATTAAAGGTAAGTAACTGGTTTAAATAGCAGTATATTGAAGTGCCTATTATACCTAGGCACAATTCAGGTCAATAAATCACATTATAATTCGCAAATTTGTCAAAGATTTATTACCCATTGACTATCAATAACAAACAAACAGCTGCATTACATTTGTCGGCATCGACAAACTATACCGACCACGACAGCGGAGGGGGGACAAAAACTGCACCCGACTTAATTATAAAGAGACAAGAAACGCCATCAAATAGCCATTCCCTCAATCTACGCTCTTCTGTTAACACCACTCGTCTTCTCACCCTTTCTAACGTATGTGAAAAGGAGTGAGCAGGCTATAGTTTTGTGACCCTGCCTTCGAAGGGGCGTCGTCTATAAGGTTCAGATTGACTGGGCGGTCTCTATCCAGTTTTTATTTGACCGGTTTGGTTATTTTCATTTGCAGTCGCAGCGCGCGCGCGGCCGCCCGCGTCACGGTCGTGTGATGACAATCCAGTGTGCCCAAATAAGAATTCTGCACTAGTGCGATTCTAACCTGTGAACTTGTTGATTAGATTCTAGCTCAACTGACGAAGTGGGATGGTCATGATTTGAAGACTGTTAAAAACTTGACACTAATAGAAGTGGACTTTGCGCGAGGTGTTTGCTTTAAGGGTATGTTTTGAAAAACACTGTCCTCCGCGGACTGGTGTATAGACTGTAAACTATGTCAGAACTACGTGGGTCGCCACCTCTAACGCGGAACCTGGAGAACGGTTTCGGCGCGCCGCTGGCCGCGCTGAGCTCGCTGGCGGAGGCGCCGCCGCCGGCCCCGAACCCGCACGGCATCGACCACATCCTGTCGCGGCCGGTGGGCGGCACGGTCGGCATGGGCGGCATGCTGACGCCGCGGCTGTCGCTGGCGGCGGCGGCGGCGGGCATGGCGCACTACCTCCAACACAAGCCGCTCTACTGGCCTGGCTTCCAGGGCCTGGTATCTAACCCGATGGCGTGGAGAGACCGGCTGCAGTCTAGTAAGTCTTTTTAATAATGAGTAAGAATCATGATATTTTGTTTATACATTCTGTTCTTCTGTAAAATGTGTACCTACCTATGGAGAAGATATTAAATCCACGATACGCACTATATTTATTTAGTTATGGAAGGAAAGGATTGATACATTCTTTAAACTTTAATACAAACATATAATTTTGTGCATCAACTGGTCGGGACCTTTATAAAAAAATCCATTTACACTGTCCCTGTACCGCTCTCATTGGGCCTAATACCTAGGTATAGGTACACATGACACAATTATTCTAATATCATTTCATCATTTTTATATATTAGAGGATATATTAGAGGATTTATTGGAGTTGTTGACTATGATTCGGTAACATTGATTCTTAAGGAAGATGTTAATGTTAACAACTACATATAAGGTGAAATAATTTTAAATAGTAGTAAAGGCCAAAGTTTATTTATGAAAATTTCAGTAAAATAAAATATCGTAAATTGTTTAAATCTTCAAATTTTAAAAGAAAGAAAGACATCAACGCGCCCCAGTGCTATCTGTGCTATAAAAAAATATAATGCCTCGATAGTTTTCATGATTAATGTAGGTACGATGCTTTATTGAGTTAAAAATAGCAGATTGTAAACAAATGCTTTAATCTTTTATATACATACATCAAATAAATTATTATATTACCTACTCACAAAGGAATCGTACCAACATAATAGGTAATTTAACATACATGTGTTACATAAATAACACATAACCATGGCACGCGCGCTTCCGCCGCCGTCGGGCCACTTCCGGCGCGGCGGCCATTTGCGGAGGCTTTACGGCTGTTCCCGCGCCGAATGGATGTACTTGGCGAAACACCCAACAAGATATTTGCCAATTCTCGCGTTACATATATTTGATTGCCTCTTAAGTTAACGTTTATAAGGTAATTGAATTAACTTGAACCGCCTGTTGTTTGCCTCAATCTGTTAATCTATTGTTATAAATAATAAAGAGTATTCTATTAATTTTACATGCAGTTAAATATAAAAGATTTCTACATTTATATACTAGCGACCCGCACCGGCTTTACACGGGTCAACAAATTATACATAAACCTTCCTCTTGAATCACTCTATCTATTTAAAAAAAACCGCATCATAATTCGATGCGTAGTTTTAAAGATCTAACCATACAAAGGGACAGACAGCGGAAATAAGCGACTTTGTTTTATACTATGTAGTGATGTACATAGCTTTAACATTTCAAAAGATAAGGTACTACTTACATGGGTTTAAGAAACGTTAAATTATTAACACCTTTTTGCTTTATTTATTGGCTATCGAAATTTTTTATTTTAGTTTGTTTCTAGTCCTCATTTTGGGCAGATCAAATACCTACAAATTTTGAAAAAAATACTCTCTCATAGGAAATTTCAACATCACACCAGCAAAATGTATGAAACAGCCAAATTTTTTTTCACAATAATCGGGTTGGGTAGGATAGTAAAAGTTGCTCAGTATGACCTAAACATTAACATATGATGGATAAAGTATTTTCACCACACTAACAAAAGGCTCTCTTTGATTTCTTTGATCGTTCAAAAACTAATAGCAAAGTTGCATTTTATTCACATGTGAGGCAAAGTAATCAAATGCAAAATCTGAGTTGTTTTCTTTTGTTTGCTGATGGAATTGACTTTTAAATGATGATTTTGAATGATAAATATTTAGGTATTAACATTCATTTGGATTTGATTTGGTTTGATAGGTATTACAGTTAATATTTTCTTTGGGTTGGTGTGGTGAAAAATGTTGCGTTTCATTCGGGGGCAAATTATGTTTAACCCTCGTGCTTTGAAACCCTCGCAACGCTCAAGATTCCATTTTTCGAACCATTCACTACGCTCGTGGTTCAATTTTGGAACTTTCGCTTGCTCGGGTATCAATATTAGCACGAGCGGTTAAACAACAAGTTTGCCCCCTTGTAAAACAAATAACTATTGTTGATCGCACTATTAACTGTGTTCTAACATAATAACAGCTTGAGCTTTTTGTCAGACCCAAACCCAGATAAGAATAAAACATATTCCTGATCCTAATTCATATTAAGAATCAACCTATCAATTGATTGATTAATTAATTACAAAATTAGTATCAAAAAGCTCCAATATTCAGTCACACCGTTACGCTTCCTAACTCTAATAAGAATAAAACTTGATCAAATTACGCCGTAATCGCGCTAAGCTCGTCCGATTACCGCGCGATACGACGCGATATCGCGCGATATCCGCAGATAGCGGTTATTAAACTTGCGCGTATTACAGCTTTAATGCGTGTAATCGGGTACTCGAGATACGCGCATAGCTTTAATTAAGAGTCGGAGGGGGAACTAGATAGTTTTTAAGGGTGTGTATAATTCTGTGGTATAATTAAACTAACCTTTTATATGTTATTTATATGTACCTATTTATGGAAAGCAAAACCAAACAAAAAGTTACTTGTTACGCCTTACACAATACACATGGCGATAAACAGGGTGTTTCCTGTAACAGGAGCAATTTCAACTGTATAGGCTGTACTCCTCAAACTGACCAACATTTGTTCAGCAACTTTTGAAAATAACTCATATTTGATTTTTATTACACTTTTAAGTTTATTCTAAGACGCAATGTATTACAAATTTTGTTATGTTTAAAGCGTGACAAGCAACGTCAAATACACTGATGTCAGCGTACATTGAAGGCAATATTTATTTTGTATGAAAAAGAGGAAGTCTAGGATTCATATTTTTTTAAAGTTGCTGAACAAATGTTGGTCAGTTTGAGGAGAACAGCCTTTAGTTTAATTTATTTATCCTGTTACAGGAATCACCCTGTATACGAGTAGGATCGTTTCTGTACAATGTTCACATCCGTGTCCATATTTTTTTCATAGATAGCTATGTTCTAAGTTTAGAAAATCGCTTATATGAATCTACTAAACCAGAAGCACTTCATACCTTGACAACATTTACGCAACTGCAACGCTTAAAAAGGCATTTTGCTTCTAGTTAAGTAGATATTTGTAATTGTCATAATTACGCCAACGCCAACGCAGCTTATATGTATAATCAAACACGCCACGACAGGTGATATTCGTATGGCGACTCCAGCAACATTACTGGTCACATGCCAATCTCCTTGATAAAAAAAGCGACTGATTGAAAGTTCTAATCGCGGCAGTAATGCAAATGCAGCAGCGACATGAACGCAATTTTGCAAGGAATGTTTCAATGACATCACCAGCCTTAAGTCAGCCTCAAGCAGCAGTCGCTCTCCGAATGTAACCTTAATATGTATGAGCCAACGCGGCGTTGTCATGGTACTTGGTCATTTTAACAAAGCGGCGGTGCATATCAACTGATAGCAGTAACGCCGCGTGTAATGAGTGCAGATAACAAAACACAATAATTGTCGACAATACTTCATTTCATGTAATTGAAGCTTGCGTAAAAGCACAGAATAAATAATAGTACTAGGAACAGAAGACTCACTCTCTAACAAAACGCGTCTGTTACGATCAGCACAGATATGGCCGCTAGGTGGCGACACGCGCGGCTTATGGCTAGCCACCAAAATTGGTGTGGAACGGATGTACTTTTAGCTACTTACCTGTAGCAAAGCGACGAAATCGCGGAGTGAGCCACACCTGGTAAAAGATAAATAGCCACGAGTGTATTTTCTGTGATAAAAAAGTCGGTGATTTTTCAGAGATTTGAGTACCTAGTCATACACTGTCTACCTAAGCGTAAAGTGCCATCATTAAAATCAAAGTGTAATAAAATGGTTATTAATAACCATCTTAAGCACATATTTGTCCACCACCCTGTATAGACCTACCATTTACTTACCTAACCGCCATTCTCTAAAATTACGCAATTCAATATCAAATTAGAAGCGTTCATCTAAAAACATTGTCCAGCACCGCCTCATTCAAACCAAACCTTAGACGCAAAATTTAATATTCGAGAACATTCGGTTATTAATTAGCGCGAGGGCGCGCTGCGGCCGCGCTGGGCTCGAATGAAGTGGGACACATTTTTTTAATGACCCCCACCCACACCCCACGCCCACATCCCCCTGTGCATCCCATATGTCGCCACGAATTAAAATTTCAGCCTCCAAATGCAACTGTTTTTTATTATTTTTTTAGTTCGGAGTTTGAAACATGGTGTTTATTTTCTTCTGGGTAGGTAGTGGTTAATTGAAACATTTTATGCGCACTTAATTTTGGTCTTGCACTGAGGCCTAATGAAAGACAATATATTGTGTTTTATTGTTATAATATTTGATACAGCAACGATTTACTTCAAATATTTTGACAGTACGTAGAGTAGGTATGTATGTATGTATGCCACGTTGCAACATACAATCTCTTAACATCAGAGTTTCACTTAAACACCTTAACTGTATTCATAAGAGTCAACATAAAAATCCTCACGCACCGCCAACAAAAAAATCAGCATAACAATTTTCTAACAATTACCTCGAAGCAATTATAGTACGGTCCGCATAAAGACCGCGCAATCTCGCCCGGCCTAATGAAATTAAATTAAGCATAACATAATTCCCACCCCCACCAGAGGAGAGGGAGGGGGGTCGAACCGCACATTTTCGCTTTCCCCCGTCTTTGTTTTTCGGATGATACTCTGAGTGTGACCTTGTTTCTACGTAAAATGTAGTTAAATGTTGATGTTGGGTAGGTAAATTGCGTTATTTTATGAACAAGAAGAACTGAGTTTTTACTAAATTGCTTACAATCGTAATTATTTTATATTTAGACAGTCTTATTTTTATTTTTTCCGACAAATAATATCATGAAGGTAGTGTTAAAATGACTTAATAATAATACTTAAATCTATTAAATAATTTCTGTGTACCATCACGATACAAGTTGCTGCCACGTGTCAATGAAATACCCCAAAATATTAATGTGGACATAACCTAATATCGGCCTCATCGTTCGAGCGGCAAAATAAGAAATTCAATGGAACAAAGTATACACGCGTTTGACAGATACAATATTAATAATATCCAAATCCATATTAGTAGGGCACGATAAGGGCGCTGATTTCATTAGAGAGCATTGTGGGGTACATCGCACCCTAAGCATTCCGATACGGGCAAATGGAGTGATTGTTTTGGCGTGATATGGCTTGCTGTTATATTCGGACTATAGTTACGTATTGTGATCTAATGTAGGTAGATCGCAGATCAAAAATATAATATTTTGATTGGTGCAAAATATACTATGAATTTAATTATGTGTATCACAAAGCATCACCTAATGTATACTTATACCTATACTTACTTAAGAGGCCGGTATCGATTTTAGCAGCAAAAATGTAAAATTGATAGATTTAGTCGATGAAATTGTACACCTTTTGTTACGTAATAGAAATAACAAGTACTGGGGCCTTATTCGACATGCCAATTTTGACGTCGCATGTTGAAGTTCATTTGAATCTGAACTATCGTGGGTTGTCGAATAGGTAAAGATCATTATCTGTCAGTGAATCTCATGTAAACAAATCATTTCATCGCTAGACTTGATTGTCTATTGGTATGGCCGCCATGTTTGGATTTATGACATTTAAAAGGGGATTCTATGGCATAGAGTAAACTGCATTTCTATTTTCTATAGTTTTTTGATTCCTCTACTCGACGCAAGATGGAGTTAACAGTCAAATTTTGATCTTGGCGTTATAAAAATAAACCGCAAGAACATGACATGCAGTTGCATTGGTGTAGATCTATCATGAAAACGAATATATGACAATTGTCCAGAATTAAAAAAAACTTGACAATAAACATACAGCAATACATATACCACTAAATGTCAAAAAGAAAACAGATTTATTATAATTACTAGGTAACAAATTATATATAAAGTTTAAATTTTAAACCAATCGTCGTGGTTCTTAGCAATGAACTTCTTGTAACTTGTGCGAAAAATATCATTTGATATTACACCAATTACTTTATGGTGAAGTAAAATATCATGAGTCATGAGGAAGACGGAGTAGCCACAATAAGCTATATTTTTGTCCTCTGGGTTAGATGGCAGTGAAACAGGGAGAGATAGTGAAGAATGCGGCAAAATAAGCATTTATTGTGTTGTTAGTAGTTAGTAGACTAGTTTTTTTTTTCTAAAAATGAAAATTGACGCAACGGCGAGCTCATAGCCCCCTATGAGCCAGTCTTTTAGGTGCAGGCTTAAGGGCTAATCCCGGGGGAAGCGGAGCGTCTGCGACTAGCTGGTTGCATCTGCATATCAACCTCTTACTTTTACCTCAGGTCCTTTGATTAATAAATTAAGGTAAAATTCGTAAGAACTAGTGCCTGTGCCATATTCTAAATTGGACGCTATGCCTAATTAGTTGATATAAATTAAATAATAAAATAATTATTTATTTAATTAAATTTATAACAACGCAACGTGGGGTTATTCATGTTGATATTTAATGGCTTATATAAGACAGCGGTCGTATATTGCCTCAGAAATTTGGATTTTGTCAGTTTGAATGAACAGCAAACTGGAGACATTCAGATTAATTTTAAACTTATTATTTTAGGTGTTCGTAAGAAATAAGGTATTGAACATTGACGGAAAATCGCGAAAACCCGGCCAGGTGCGTCGGACCACGCAAAATGGAGGAGGATTCCATACACTTACTTCTTCTACCATGTATCCATATGCCAAAATAGCAACAAAAAAGCCGAACAAAAATACCGTTTCTTCGCAGCACTAGATTTCAGTCCTTTTTTTAGAAAAGTAATATGTTTAGGTACATAATTTTTGTTATAATGTGAATATGTAAGTAATTTTTGTTATAATGTGAAACTTATATGTTGTGTTACGAGACTTACGAGTAGCTAACTTTAAACTTTAACAGCCTAACAGATCCCAATAAGGCCTAGTTTACCCTCTGGGTTGGAAGGTCAGATGGCAGTTGCTTTCGGAAAAACTAGTGCCTACGCCAATTCTTGGGATTAATTGTCAAGCGAACCATAGGTTCTCATGATCCGTGGCAAAATCGGGATAACGCGAGGAAGAATAACTTTGTCACAATAAAGAATATTTGGCCAAATATAAATCCGTATTTTATTACTCTTATTTGACCTACCTACTCGTATTGAGTCGTATTTTGCCGCCTAGTAGCCTCGAATTGGTTGTTGTATGTGGCTTTCCATAAATTAAGGGTCCTTATGCTTCAATAAGGACGTTTTCATCTGAAGTTGCAATAGAAATTGGAAAGCCACATTTTTACAAGCTTTTAGTTAGTTTCATCTGTCCCGGTTCCAATCAAATCATGCAAATTAAATTTGACCCACTTCCCGGGTGTTCAATGAAGCTGAAAATTTACATAAGTACATAATATGTAATATGGGCATAGAAGGTAGCATCCTATAGAAGTGGTCTACGCGTGCCTCCGTGAGGGACAAAACATACGCAATGCGACGCTATGATAGGTAGAATTTATTTGTTATGGTGGGCAACAAATAAATTCGACCAATCATCCATGCTAATTTACGGTGAGGAATAAAAAAAAATGTGAGACTGTGACAAGGACAAACAATAATAGCGCTTTCGCTGCTACTCCTACTGAAAGATACATAAGTCTATCCCGTTCTGTCAGTTATCCCCACCACTCATGCCCAATCCAGTTTAATACTAGATTCATGAATATGGGTGACAATACAATATTTTTATGGTACCATCGAGCTGATCTGATGGTGATGATACTACAGACTACTGTCTTTTAAGTCTTTTTAACTTTGTGATAAAACAACGCAACTTAATTGTATTTGAAAATATTTAAAGAAAAATACAGTCAGAAATTCGAAATTTTGTTATCTAACCTCTCAATCACTCTTGCATATTCGAGCGATAAAGAGGCAAATAGCTGAGTTTCGATTTTCGCAATTCCCGGTAGGCCCCTTTGTAAACAAACCGCCTTGATGTATCAATGTCAAATTTTTAATTGTCTGTGAAAACTTGTCAAAAAAAAGTTTAAAGAAAAGGCAAAGAGTAGTATAATATATATAGCGCTGGCGGTACACCGAGAAATTCAGTAAAATGCTGCAAATGATGTTAAAGGTATGAAAATCGGTACGAACATTTGAAACAATTTGACCTGAAGCACCAACAAATAAAAAAAACGAGAGGAGTTATGACGTCATCTTTTTTTTTATGGAATTTAAAAAAATATTGTACCTATCGTGTGTGGTATTAAACGAAAGGGCTTTCTGAGCCGATTCCAAAAATATATCACATCATTACATTTCAGTATTTTTTTTTAAATAATACAATAAATAATTTTCAAAACATACCAAGTTTGGGTTTCTCCAGATACAATACCGTTAAAAAATGTTTTGTAAAATATACCTCAAATTTTATACTTAATATCCTCATATCTAATCCTAATAAAGCAATTTTGAAATTATTTACATTTAGGTTTTTTTTTTTAATTTTTCAGTTTTACAAAGTGTGATTATGAATCTCTCAATTAAATATTTAAAAAGAAAGCATAAAATTAATATATAACGTTTTTTTCAGAAAGTCGCTTATATCTCGGAATCTATAAGTCGTAGTAAAAATTGTCTATGTAAGAATTAAGAAAGAATTAACTGAAAAAACTCACCTTTAACGCCCCCCCTCTCCCGAGTTCTCCACCCCCACTCATTAGAACTTTTTCTTACTTAAAGCTTAGATATTACCAAAGGAACATGCAGTAGTATTTTATGCAACCGTTGTTTAAGAGAGGTCAAAAAAGGCGAGTGGCGTGAGTAAGTAAATTTAATAAAGACGCCACGAGTATTTTTTGAAAGTTAAACAACGTTGCATACAATACTTTTTCTACGACCAAGCGCTTACTTTGAAATGCAATGAAATAATAATAAAAATGGATGATGATGATTGTTTCATGTCCTAATGTGATAGGTCGTTCAGTGGGTGGGACTTTTAAGGGGAACGAAAATTTTATTACTTTTGCGCTACGACGCACGGTTTAGGAGATACAGCCCTGTAAAGATGAAAAAAAAAATCGTACCAGTAACCAAAACATGTCTATGGTTCACTCGTCTGTCAGAAATGACAATTAAAATTAGGTTGGCAACAATGTATTCCATACAATATTTTTTAAGTGGTGATTACACGAAGTATCGTAAAAGTGCCAAAAAGATACTGCTAACTATAAGATAAGAACTATAGGGGGTTTAAAGGTGTGTGCACGACCCTTTAAATGACAAATAAAAGTAAGGGAGTAGAAAAACCAAGTTTCAATACTCTTATTTTACCCGAATGACATTATTACTCGTATTTATTCATTCGGACATAATATTCGGACATTATATTCGGCAGGGCTATTATTACACTTTGTAAAATTGAAAAATTAAAAAAAAAATTAAATGTAAATAATTTCAAAATTGCTTTATTAGGGTTAGATATGAGGATATTACGGATAATTTGAGGTATATTTTACAAAAAAAAATTAACGGTATTGTATCTGGAGAAGCCCAAACTTGGTATGTTTTGAAAACTATTTTTATTATAATTTAAACAAAATGACTGAAATGTAACGATATGATATATTTTTAGCATTGGCTCAGAAAGCCCTTTCGTTGAATACCACACACGATAGGTTTCTAATTTTTTTTTTTCATACAAAAGAAACATGACGTCATAACTCCTCTCGTTTTTTTTTATTTGTTGGCGCTTCGGGTCAAATTGTTTCAAATGTCCTAAAGATCAATCGTACCGATTTTCAGACCTTTAACACCATTTGCAGCATTTTACTGATTTTCGCGGTGTACCGCCAGCGCTAGAAGTCGGCAGCAAAGAGTAGTGTAATATATAGGACAGTCGGCAGTCAACGTTTGTTCCTAATAAATATAACATTGATGAATAAAGACGGTTTCCTTCCGCGAAACCAATTTCGTTATGTGCCACCATTAAATTTCGCTCGGATATGCAAGAGTGATAGAGAAGCAAATACCTATCGCAATTTCCCCCATTCCCCTTTGGATGGTTCTTGTTTGAGTTATAATAATGTCATTGTATGGAGGACTCAACCTTTCCGTTGCATTTTTAAAGTGTTTTTATATCGACATGACACTGGCTAAATGCCAAAAAAAAACCGCTGTCATAGTAACGAAAATAATAAACACGTCAATCGAAATAAACAACGTAATATACAAGAAAAATTGGAAAAATAGTATATGATAAATATGTAAAACATCATTAATTATCGAATTAAAATTACATACAACATTGTGTAAAAAATTGAGGCAAATTATACAGCCCGATTATACGGGTTACATCTTGAAAAAAAAAATGATTATCTTGGAAAGAAGAGTAAATATACATAGGTGAACACAATGGTGAACAAAGGTATAGTAAAATAGGTAGGTAAATAATTCAGGGTTTGCTTGTCTGGTCCACGCATGCTGTACCTACCACGACCACGGCACGGCCGTCTCCTGCTAACTTTTCGCTATAATATTAAAATCATAGGTATTAGACCTATGATTTTACTATTATAGCGAACAAATATTTCATGTTCATGATCTCGAATTTAAGACTTTAGCTTAGATTTATGGCGTGCGGCCTAGCGCGCGTTGCCTCTATGAGGAGCTGTCAAAGCGCTTTATATCTGTATGCTTCTGATGATGCGGATCAGCATTGTTATCCAGCGGGGCAAGCGGTCAGCCTGCAGCCTTTCTGGGCACCCTACCGCACTTGGTAGGTCACTACCACGATTTAGGGCAAATAATTTATTTATAAGTTTTTAATAATATATATCTTATACCTTTAAACGAGCAATTCTTGTATATTTATTTATTTATTTATATGTATATATATTTCGGGGATCTCGGGAACGACTCTAACGATTTAGATGAAATTTGCTATATGGGGGTTTTCGGGGGCGCAAAATCGATCTAGCTAGGTTTTATATCTGGGAAAACGCGCATTTTTGAGTTTTTATATGTTTTCGAGCAAAGCTGGGAAGACATTAAGTTTTTAATTTAAGTGTTTTTATCATGTTTCATATTTAAACTTACAGATGTGGACCACCAGCGTGGTTTTCTTATTTCCTGTTACCAACCTGAAACACCATACCTACTTGAATATCAGAAAATAATCTATAGTGAAGAAAATTAAATAAAGTTTAATGCTTAAAAACTTTAATGTTTTATTAAAATTAAACGAAAAAAAATGTGTAAACTGAAATATAGCTGGTCAACCAAATCTTGTCAGTCAAAAAAGGCGCGAAATTCAAATTTTCTATGGGACGATATCCCTTCGCGCCTACAACTACATTTTTCAAATTTGCTGCCTTTTTCTACTGTCAAGTTCTGGTTGACCAAGTATAGATCTAATTTTTTTATTTGTAGTTGAATAACATATATGTATTTAATTTCCTTTAATTAAAAATCATCATCATATTAAACAATAGGTACTTTTAGGTCTTGGTAAGTAATATAGCCAAATACAGTAGGTCTTATGACTATATTACTTACCAGTATTTGGCTACATTACTTACCAAGACCGGAGCCTGACCTGTCAGTCACCAACTATTTTGATGCTCTTTGTAGGTAGCATCAAAATAGTTGGTGACACAAAGTTACCAAGTTACTAAGGTAGGTACCTATATAGTAGGTAGTAGTAGTGCAATATTTAGTCAAAATATTTTGACTAATTTAGATTATTTTTATGCCAAAAAGGTAATACAAGCTATAGCTGGTCAAGCAGATCTTGTCAGTAGAAAAGGCGGCAAATTTGAAAAATGTAGGCGCGAAGGGATATCGTCCCATAGAAAATTTGAATTTCGCGCCTTTTTTACTGTCAAGATCTGCTTGACCAGCTATATTCATGTTCCACTTAGAAATAAAATACGGACTTTTCTGAATATATGGTTTACGAAATGTGTTAAGGTACAACTTGTGGTTTGTTAACGTGGATTAGAAATAGGCAGCTTGAGTTGAGAGAGGTGATGAGTAAATTCTTTAATTTTTTTTACAATTTTGAGCGTTTATAAGAGAATGTGTGGAGCAAGCATTATTTGACGTGTAGGTGTGGGTTCAACAAAAAGATCGCTGGTCAATAAGGCATTCTTGCTGTTAAAATTCAATTATTAATAGCCTTTATCGACCATCAGCAATGTAGTCCCTTTTTGATTGATGGAAATTGTCACGTAAGTTCCACTACTCGCCGCCGCATCGCCTACAGCGCATTCGTTGGTCTATCGCTCACAAGATGTCATTAATTCATGTAAACTTACGTACTGAAAAAAAAAAGTTTTACTCTTTGCTATAAATTACCCTTTCGCACGTCAAAAACTCCAAGATGGTGCCGAAGGTCATAGAGAACCAAGTCTACCTTTGGAATCATTACTTGTCAAAATTTGACATTAGCAATCCACAGTTAGGTGACAACCAAACCAAACCATTATAAACCTTAAAGTAATAATAAAACAAAGTTGTTTTTTGTTAAATTATTGTTTGTACCAAATGAACTTCAGCACTTGATGAACTTCAAATGAACTTCAGCAGTTGAATTTCAAATGACGCGAAATCTGACAGTTGTACATGTCGAATAAGGGCCCTGGTATCTATTAGCACGTCTTCTTATCTTGCACTTGTACAGATCATGTTTTTGAAAACAGACTCACTAAATTAGTAATGATTTTTTTTCTGATGGACGTTTAGGTAAACGCGCGCAAAGCACTGATTTAGTCGATCTTATTTGGAAACTTCGTAAAGTTTGGACTACTAAAAATGGTAATTTTGTATTACACATATCCTGTACTCCAACTTTCATAGACTACATTTTTGTTATATGATATTGAACAAGAGTAAATGAAAGTTAGACGAAATCAATTGTCACCAGAAATTACTTCAAAACAAATGATTTTTTTTCGTGAAAATCGACTTAATTTCAACGTAATTTTGATACTTAAACAATCTACAACATTTCCTGAAACTGTTCTGATACATCATTTTGTATAAATTACCATTATAATTTTTTGATGATTTTTTAAAAACTGCCCCTTCTCGTCATATATTGCCGGTGACGCACGCTCGAGACCTCATTATTAAAAGGCAAGATGAAAAGACGTGCTAAAAGAAACCAATACTTGTTATTTAGATATTACGCAACAAAATGTGTACAATTTCAACAACGAAATCTATCAATTTTACATTTTGACTCTAAAATCGTTAACGGAGCCTTAAAGCGAAAAAAGAGTAAGAAAAAAACACAAATTCAACGAACATAAATTTTGTCAAATCTTCTTTTAGGTTGAACCTTAATAGCATACAATTTCTTGTTGCTAAATCTTTTACCCTTTTTACTGCTCAATGAACTACCTAATTATAATATAATATAGGTACTTACCTTCATATTAGTCAGTTAATATTTTTGAAGTGAAATCTTCTTTAGCGGCGCTGTGCACTTTTTGAGGTAGGGAAAAAATGTTAAACTCGAGACAGCGTAAGACGATTACGTGACCGTAAGACGGACACGTGACCTGATCGATAAACTGTTACATGTAATGTCATTGAGTTTTTCTTTATTGATTTAAATGCCATCTAGTGAGTTTCGCTCTAACTGGTATTAATATAACTCGAGTACTAACAGTGATGTGCTTAGGGGTTTCAAGTAATTAACGCTAACGCTAGATGGCGTTAACCCCAATTATACATAGTGCATTTTGCACTAGTCATTGAGTTTTCACTTCTGCCGGCACTTCCTGAGTGCATCCCGTTGTTTTATTTTATTTAGTAGCTTACAATTTCTAAATGAGTTGCATGTGTATATGTATAGATTAGTAAATTGATACATTTGTACCACTATGTAAGTACGACTGTAGACAAAATAGTGTCTTACAACATCGCGCCCTACCGACTGATAACACACCCTCACAGGTGTGGTGAGGGCTCGCATGCGAGCCTCCAGGGTTGCTACATCACTGGTCAAATGAAGATTTTTCTTTAAAAAAAACTAAGCAATATGTATTTATTTATATAATTTTAAGTCTATTGATGAAATATAATATATCTATAAGTATTCATAATTTTCCTATTGGTCACCAATTAAAAATGAATAAAATAATTATTAATAATTTCTGCGAGTTGCCAACCCGCCCAATAGCGGTGCCAGAGCCTTTTAGAAAATTGAGAGCTCATTGAAGTAGTTTCTTTTACCTTTTTTTTAAATCCAATAATTACTTCTACAAATGAAGTTCACTAGTGTCAACCCTGCGCGCCGCGTGTTGTAGGTTGTACGAGTAGGTAAGTACACGTATCGCGTACGGATGCGGCGTGTCGTCATCGCAGACAATATGGCGGATGCTTATCTGCTTACATTGTAGGTACGACATGCTAGCTAATTTCGCTTTCCTATTACAATATTAATATTGTAATTAGGCGGTGACAATGTTGCATCTCAGCGTAGTATAACGCCACGCCCTAACTGAGCGAATAACGCGAGAAATATACCAAGGACAGTTAGGTTTCAATCAGATATATCGGTGCGGTAAAGTAAAGGTACGCGTTAACTTTAGTGTATATCGGAATATAAACTAACGCGAACGTGACTTTGTTCAGATATTTGTGAACACCTTAGTTACTAAGATATATCTGGTGGCGACTACAATATGTATTACATAGACATGGTCACATAGATCTATGAATTACGCCAATTTCGAATACGGTTGCAGCAACGAGGTAGAATGAACGGGAAGTGAATAAATATCATAGATGGATTCGTAGACACTGTAGTTTAAATATTGGCAAAAATATCGTCATTCGGTATTTAAAAATAAAGCCAAATAAAAAACATAATATTCGTATACTCTTTTATAATAAGCCTTTCCTCACACTCCACTGAAACATTCTACGTTGAAGTAATGCGTGTGTCAAGGGCATGAGTAATTTAAATTCTGGCACATAATCCTGATTATATTTCACAAACTGCCCCACTCGGGAACTCTTAACATTAACTCTCTACATCTTATTAGCGCTCTATACCGTACGCGTTTTAATTCCGGCGTCAAATGAAGCCACTTGTAATTCCCCTACGCGGCGTAACGCGTAACGGCGACGCGCGAGTTCGCGATATGTGCGAACTTTACGCAGTAATTAGTGCGAACAAATGTAACAAGATTCTTTGAGGTTTACATAGGGTTGGCAATTGCAGGGAAAGTTGACGTAGCAAACTTTAATTAATTCTTATGGTGGGTTAATGAATAATGCATAAAATCGTACTTGTAGTTACTAATTTAATATTACATTAAGTCATAAGAGATAAATAAGCGGATCACTTGCAGGGAATTCTCATACTTGATGTACAGATATATACTATGTCCGTTTTGCCCCACCAGACCTTATTATTATTATATGATTCAATTGTCTTTGTCACCGTCACGTTTTACGACTGTCGCAATTTTTCACAATCGCAACGTTCTAAAATCGTAAAACGTGACGTTGGAATCAATTTTCAGTCTGTGATATAATAGGAATCAGTTGCACAAGTAGGTACCTACACATAAAACATACAAGATTTGAATTAATATATTTTTTGGGAAGAATACTTTTTCGAAGCTATGAGACAACTAAGGCAGTGATGAGACATCAATTATTAATGGTGTTGAGGGAAATTGTACTGAAACCTTATCAATATCATACATATGAATTTACTCAAATTCGTTATATTTTGTTAGGTGTATTTATTTTATGGAGTCAACTTAATTAATATAACATTCAAATGGTAATTAAGTAGGTTTGCAAACTATTCTCCCATTATAGTAATGCATGAGTAAAATTGATAAACCTTTTTTTTATCAGAATCACAATCTTGTGAGTATTATCTAGAGCTTTTATAATATCCTTACCTCGTTCGGACAAGTAAAACATCAAACCCACAGCCCCAGTGACAACGCGTAAGAATCTACATTTTAAGCACCTATATAAGTTAGTACCTACTTGAGCCACATAATAAAAGTACATACCCTCGCCCTCTACACGAGTTAACGTCTCCCCACCGTTCGCTCCTCGTTACCTAGGGGGGAAAGGGGTTGATGGAACGGTATGCTTTGATAGAACTACGTTATTGTAAATGCAACCTTTTTAATTCCATTGTTTTAAATTAAAATATTAATAATGCGCTTTTGATGTAGGTGTACCTATGTATATCAAATGATTATTTTTTAGCTGAATATTTCAACACAATGACTGCCAGCGTTGTCGTAGCCAATCCCAGCGTTTTCCCGCTTTGCAGAGGAAAGCGACTACGAACAGAGAACCCGACGAGCGGGTTCTCGGCACTCAATGTCTGCCGTATTCGAACTTCAAGATATTCACAATAGACGACACGTACTAGATCCATTCTAGATACGTTATAGTTTAGATTTCAACTAGTTCTCTTTTGGAGCGCAATTCGGGCAACCAATGGCACTTTTACGATAGATCGTGTTAGATATCTATTAGATGTGTATTAGATCTCTTAAGTTATATTTTGTGGAAATAGTTCAAGAGTATCTCTAGAATCGCGGAAATGACAAATTTGACAGGTTAGATCTTAAACATATCGTTATCGTATCTTGGCGATGTCTAAAAGATATCTAATAGATGTCTAGTACAAAATCCGAATCGGGCCTTGTGTTCATTTAACCTGCTACGGGCTACAGCGCGGCGTAGAACCAAGCGTAGCGCTTAGCTTCGAAAGCTTATTCAGCAGACTATTATTAGAACACAAAATTCCCCGGCCGTCACCTCGCTTATTGCAATAATTGTAGCAATTGAAATAATGGTAGCCATTGCAATAATTGTAATTTGTTGTAACGTTGCCGCGAATGCTGTTGCAGCTTGTATCCGAAGAGGTTTTATTGCGGTACAGACGTGACTGGAATAATTTCGCAACTCGAAAGGGTCGTGGAGATTTCGGGTATTACAAGTGCAAGGGTTTGATTAGGTGTTTCAGTTACATGCGGATTTAATGGTGTACAGCTTTATTTAAAATATCATTATGTTGTATTTTTTTTCATTTTTAAGTGCTGTCTTATTAATTTAAGCTTTTGTTTTAAATATATAAATTGATCGAATAATACTACAATTTTTTTTCTTATCCTTTCTCCAGATTCACATCTGGGGCAGATACAATATTGTAAGTACCTATTTAAGATTAATTGATTATATTGCTTTTAGGTAAAAAATACGCTCAGAATACCATCAACTGACAAAATTCAAAGCGTGTGAATATTCATTGACAGTTATTCTTTCATTTATTCCTAACAAGTGCAATAATGCATGTGTTTTATATAACACGATACATATATACCACCCAGCGTCCAGTTTGATAAAACAATATAGTTTTAAAACTCCTAACACCCACTCTCATAACCCCGAATAGTGGTGCAATATTAACAGCATGCATTATGCATGGGCAGCATGGCGGAAAAACTACGCCGGCAGCTCCGTGCGAGTACGAGTATAACTAGTACAGCTGGAGCAAGTTGGACGTCGGTATTGACCACCAGGGAAAAGTAGTTTCCAATGGAGAGGGTGGAACAGTTATTAGTTAGATGCCTAGTTTTTTTCGCAACGCTAGTGGCATGTTAGATGCTTAAATGGCACTAGGCACTGTTGGAACTTCGACACAATGCGTAGCATAAACATTATTTAAATAAAAAGCGACAATATAAAGTTATTGTATGTGACTGAAGAGGGATGGATGACAGAAAACCATTGACCATATCAGTGATATTATGTATAAAGTATACGTAAGTACGTACAACAAAACCACATAATTTGAAATACCGACAATAGCATCACTTGATTTTACGATAACGTAAATACCAATATGTACATACTCGTATCTATTGATTTTACCATGAAGAATTTGTGTTGTAGTTTTTATAACTTCTCTGGCTTTTTATATTTTTCCTACGTCATTGTGTTGTTTATTCCCGTTACACGTTATCATGATGTTGCTATTATGATTTCAATGCAATCTAATTTTCTGTAACGCAGTGTGCTCAGTTAGCGTGACACAAGCCCGACAACTTACGTTTCAAACGTATTTACTGCCTTAATAAATAAATAGTTCACATTAGCAGGCGCGCAGTTAGCCATACTAAATATTGTCAAACAGACGTAGCACAAACAACGACCAAATGAAATCAACCAACCTAACAGAAACCGCATAAACTAAATCCTACCCTATCATCTTCTCTATAAAGTTGAAACTCATTTGTTCACACCGAACCAGTTTCGCATTAGGACTTAATATGTTGGTGAAGCCACTGCCGTGCTTATTGAGACTGTAATACACGGAGATAGAGTTTAGTTTGCTGTGGAACTATAGTAAATGGGGGTTTGGCGCAATGTGGTGCAGGAATCGATGTAGTTTCCAATGGGATCTCCCTGACGGTTCTTGTAATTACTTGCTAATCGAGAATCGTCGGAGGTCTTTCATTTATATGTAAGATATTCACTCAGGTACAAATATTGCTTAGGTAGTTGTTTTACATAGAGTGTTTACATAGGTATTAGGTATGCATTATTACCTTCGACTATTTAAACCTTAATATAACTTAAATATACATACACTACATACATACATACAATATACAAACAAGATTTATTGTCATTAAGATACAAACGGTATTCATGCAATACATTTTGTCAGAAGGTACCTACTATTTATAAAGGGTGGAGCATACATACATAGTATTTTCTTAACTACTTAATTAAATTACATAGGTAAATATTCAGCCCGTAAATAATTCTGAAAATATGTGCCGCAATAAAACCAGCGATGATACATATAATGGGGCGGTAATAAATTACGCTACCTCGGAAAACAACCCGGATTAATATTAATGAACAACCCGGACTTCTGAAAGTCGCCCGTAATATTAATATCATTTTATGCAACATTAAAGTACCTAAAATAAAAATATCAAGGCTCGTTGATTTCATTTCATTTCATTTCATTTATTTGCGTTAAGTACATGTACATGCAAATACAGTTATAAGTACGGGTACAGGGTATATACAATTATTTACAATATTTTTTGCGTCTTTTGCGTCGTCTCGATCTTTCTTTGCGTGCATCTTTGTGTTTAAGGTAAACGTACTGGTGCTCGACGCGGTCCTAGTACCTACATATAATCTTGAAACTTAAGTCATTATTGTCAATAGAGGTAACAACAGGGTGTCATCTATTGGGCATTAGCATGTCGAGCACTAGTACGTTTACCTTATGTGCGTAAGGCTAGCCTCCTAGGAACAGCATCATTCAAATTGTCCTCTTAGATAAAATTTCCAGGTAGACGAGTATGTAGCACTTCTATAACAACGATCCTACTATTGTAATTAAGATTTTTTTTTAAATGTGCTTGATGAATTTTCCAATCCTTTTTAATAACAGGGAGGCCTATTCAGATATTATTTTTTGTTATCAAACGGTTATGGATACGATCTGCCATTGTTGACAGCTGAACGATGATTTCCATGACCATTTGATAACAAAACTGGCGCGCCTGGCTTTAATGAATCACGCCACCTGCCTGGTGCATGCTCAACCGCCTGAGACCAGGAATTGGCCACTGTGCCCACCTTCGGAAAAAGTGGGGTTGGAGCGACCAAGAATCCTGCGAAAGCGGATGCCCTAAGCAAACCGTTCAACATATCGTTCTGGAGTGCCCACTAACAAAGTACGATGGCCCAGTGGAAGACTTTAAGACCATAACGAGAGCAGCCATTACTTACTTGGAAAAATGTAGATTTAGATTATAAACTATGTAACTATGCATGAATGAACAGTGTAAAATAAATGCCATACGATAAAAAAAAACCAAAAAAAATTGAATATTGTCTGAATAGGCCTAACAGCATATTCTATCTTTGATCAATTGTTTTCCTGAAGCTGTATCTTCTAATCTACGGAGGTGTGCCATCAATAATATTCTATCAATATACATTTTATACGAATGTGATATACATATATTATATTTAACAACAAAATACGTTTTAGGTAATTACTACATACAGTTGATACAGTTCATACTTAGTTCTTCTTGTAATCATTCTAACTGAATCAAATAATTAAATGCTACTCTGAACAGTAGTAAGCGTTATTTACTAGGTAAAGAATAAATAAATAGGATTGCAACTACATACATACAAGTAAGCACTTATTAGCGAATCGTTACAACTAAATGTTCAAGCTCAAATCGGGCATATTCACTTCACTATCAAATCCGCAAGTACAGTCGCGCATCCCGCCCCGCGGTACATTCGGTACAGTCGCAAACGTTCAATTCAATTCCGCTTTATTTATTGTTGGTACCGTCGACAAAAGCGCCATAAGTCCCTGTTTCATATAATTAAGTGCTTAACCGAATTATTTATAACGTGATTGTGTTTATTTTGATGAAATGGCAATGTTAATAATGATTTCGCTCTCGCTTTAATTTGATCATGTAGGTCGTTTAATTTGACGTTTTTGCTGGAGCGAGATACTGATATCTTTAGAGGGAGATTTAGATGAAAATATGGGGCGAATACTTATTTTATTATTAGATATTATTTTAAAAATGTGTGACTACGTATTACTAGGTATTAGCAACATAGGTACTACGTTACAAAGCTTCTTTAAAAGCAGCTTTAGTTAAGGCTAAGACACGCATTACTTGAGCTTCATTACCTATGATCAAAAAGTCATTCAATATCATTTTGACGACCGGTCTGGCCTAGTGGGTAGTGACCCTGCCTGTGAAGCCGCGGTCCTGGGTTCGAATCCCAGTAAGGGCATTTACTTGTGTGATGAGCACAGATATTTGTTCCTGAATCATGGTTGTTTTCTATGTATTTAAGTATTTGTATATTATATATATCGTTGTCTGAGTACCCACAACACAAGCTTTCTTGAGCTTACCGTGGGGCTTAGTCAATTTGTGTAATAATGTCCTATA